>NC_087341.1:10392727-10695757 GCF_037043105.1 Vanessa tameamea | reverse complement strand
TCGCAAAATGGCCACCCCTAGTGGTATAAAATTATGCGTCTTGCCCAGTGAACGGTTAGTCTTCATTACAAGCGGATAAGGAAAAGTACAAAATAGGAAAACAAATTTTGCAAATTAACAAAAAAATATGTCAGGAACAAGAACTCAGGTTGCCGATTCTTCGACTTCACCGCCTTTGAGGTTACTTTAAGCTATTTTAGTATTAGCAATGAAAACGTTTTTTATTTTTCATGTTGCAAATGTTAATAAAATAGACTCATTTAAAAAATAATTTTATATTTAATATTGTAGTGAAAATAGGCGGTTGGGTTATTCGGGGCTCAAGTTCGCTTATGCCGACGGCTCCGATGACGAAGGTCCTTCTATAACCACGGAACTACCCTCGTGTGTGTATGCAGCTGCGAGGACTAGGCTGCAACTGCCTCTTGCTGCCTACGTCCATCAACATTCCAGACAATTACATACAGGTAAATTATTTTCTACATGATATTTGTTATTTAACGTATTTTTTTTGTTAGGTAGTTTGTTAGAAAACTATTTTAAATATAATTATTTCAATAATAAAATTGCAATCCATTTTGATGAACTGTAAACTTATTTTAAGTTGACAAAATTAAGTAAAGTTTTTCTAGAAAGAATAATTAAATTGTGGTAATCGCGAATGCATTATTTCTACCTGAACTGATTCCGATATATATTTTATATGTATATATTCTAAGTTTTTAGTTAGCAGGCGAAATACAGACTTTTTTAGATAAAATTGTACCACGAAAGCTATGCGAACCTCATGTTTCGATGTGTATTTGTGTTAATAAATTAGCTATTTATGGTGAATGTTTTGTGTAGATGCGCTTTTGGAGTCATCGGTTGAGACGGACTATCAATGCGGTGGGTCTCCATACCGCGTGCAGCGAGCTGCTGCTAACGTTCGGGAGAGACGACGGATGCTGAGGTCCGGACCCAATGGGTACCACTTTCATTTGCATCTGTGTATAGCAAGTCTATTGGCACAGGGGTAACTAGTATAGCAGCTAGATGAGCATTAACTAAATCAGAATTCTTGAGTTATTTCTTCATGCTTCATTCATAAGATTAACTTTTAACGAGTTTTTTAAAACGTGCAACTAATTATATAACGTCTAAAGAATCAACATTTTCTTTGCTGTATTGAATATTTTTTGAGGTTCATGCTCTTGTACCTATACAGTTAAGCCTATGCCGATAACATTTTTTATACTTAGAGTAAAACGTTAGAATAAATATTATAAAGTGGATTACTGCTTTCTAACTATTTTAAGTAGATGTATTTTGCGTTCTTATTTAGTTATATATTTACATTAATATATATTTATCAATATTATTTTAATTTTTCTTTTCTATTGAGGTACAGGGCCTTGCTAGGTTCTATTGAGCGAATGAAATTTTAGTCAAAGAATTACTAAGTTTGATTACAATGTTTCTTCAAATCTTTTACTTAAGTATTTACCTACATTTTCATTTTGCGAGACGACTGCTATTTCTAATTAGGTATTTAGCAGTTACGAATGTTTAGATTACTTCAATAGATAATTATTAAGTATATTTCATAACTAGTTATCTGGGTTATGATAAATTTATGAATTATAAAAATCTGTTTCACCAATATTTATTTTTAACGCTTAGGGCGTAGGCGTTATAGGTGACAAGCGTACAATATGTACTAATTACCTACATAACACTGCGAGTGGCTATATCTCTATTTTAACCGACTTCATCTTAATTTGTTTATGACCCGATTATAATTATTGTTTTTGTGTTTTACTGTTCACGGGTTCTGTGCAGCAGTAAGTTGGTCCCGTCGCAATATTATTGGTATTGCATATTGTTAAGTTTTTATATGAGGTGTATATTTAGGCAAATTTATGAAGCCGGTTATTGTTTGGAGAAGAGTATTTATATTTGTGTTTATATTAGTTGACGGACGGGCTACTTGGCCACCTGATGGTAAGTGGTCACCACCGTCAATAGACAATACTAAGCAATATTTGCTTAAAAATATCTGGTGACTGGGTGGTACCTCAGACGAGCTCGCACAAAGCTCTACCACTAAATAAATTCATTTATCTTTAAAAAAAGATAACATAATAAGAATAAACTTGTAATAATGACAACTGCTGTACACATTTTTTTAATTTATCCTATTAGAAAAACACTGAGCTTAAACGTAAATATTTTAAACATTTAATTTTTTTATCCCTTTATGACGTGTCATTGCGTCAATGGTAGGTAGGTTCTAATATATCAAAAAAAAAATACCAGTTGTTCCATTAAAAAAAGGCTATTTTGTTTTTTCTGTATACATTTTTGAGATCTAAATCTCTTAAAGTAGCAATAATAATGATTTCGCATTACATAGTATAAAAAAGTCGCTTACCGCAGTCCGTCCCTGTGTATAATTTGATCTTTAAAAATACACAACAGATTTTGGTGCAGTTTGTTTAATAGATAGATAGATTGATTAAAAAGGAAGGTTTATATGTATAATACATGCACAATATAGTAGAGAAGCACTGATTATTTTAGAGGTTTCTAAAGTGATGTCGTAAATAGATCAATATGGCCCTTTATAGTATTAAATAAATATTTTCGAAGATATTATAGATTTAAAGCGCAGGGACGTAGCGGGTTGTATTGTCTGATGACTAAAAAACTGTGAACGTAGTAAGACATTCAGTAGTATATTTAATATATTCCACCCGTGTGTAACCGGGGCGGGTCAAGTAGCTATAACAATTCTATTTGATGAAAGAGTTAAAACTAACCTTTTGCAAAAAAATATTTCATAAATTTCTACAACTTCCAAAGTTGTGGTTTTGGTATCACAATAATTTATCGTAATACCTAGATAATTAAAAAAATGTTATTCGCTAAAGGACCGCTTAACTTCAATATATTTTGCCGTAGTAAACCTAAGCAACAACGTAATTTTATAACTATTTTATCGGCGATATACTTGATGGATTGATGTATTCAACATTACAATCAAATATTATAATTATTGGTGTCGATCTTGTTCTGTAACTTTCAAGTTTTTTTCTTATAGGACAGCTGTCCCTATATTACTATTAGATTAAAATTTCTATTAATCGAAATATATTCCATACCTACTGTATTGTAATTCTAATCCGAATTTTGAATACCACAATTATAACATTGTGAACCAACTCAGATAACAAGCCAGACCTCTATGTCTATTGACAATGTATGTATTACATTTACAAAATAATAAGTTATTCAAGTAAAATTATAATATGTACATCTACAACAGTTAAAAAATTTAATTGTTTTAAGGATATCGTGAGGTCTAAAATACCTAACTTGAAATTAATGACTCAGGTGCCAGATAAACTTTATACTAAGTACTTTCTTCAAATTAATATCAAATTAATTTGAAATATGTTTTATATTAATTTAAGAAGTTAGAGTAGAAATCAATTATATATTGAGAGTTGATACTGCTCGATTAGTATACTTTGATTACTTTTATGGTATTATGTCTTACGGCATTCTGCTTTGGGGAAACGCTACAGATATTGAAACTATTTTCATACTGCAAAAAATAACTGTCCGGTCTATTTATGATCTTGGAGCTCACGATTCCCTTCGGATATTTTTAATAAAGTGGGTATACTTACAGATTCTTCACAATATATTTACAACATTATTATGTATATTGCCAATAATATAGATCTTTTCGATAGAAACGGTAACAATCATTGTATATACGAGGAGTAAACGTAAGCTGTCCTTTCCGAATTCATTGCCTGTATATCAAGTAATATTCGAAAAAATAATCTACTACATTAGAATAAGTCGGAACCGTATAGAATATGGCTGGTTATTGATGCCGAGGGTCTTAATGCGCCGAATGCGTCTTCTTGCAAACATAGAAGTACCGGGTGTTGCAAATATCCTAAGAATGCGCCTAAAGCCACTATATATTTTTTTCTTCCCTGTGTCGCTTACCTGCCCATTTAATGTGATATGTTTTGACCATAGGTATTTTTTTTTTCGTATAGTTGTTGTATTATTTTGTATTTTTATTGGAATATTTTTTAAAATACTTATATATGAATATAGTCGATTTACAAAAACTCGCTAAAGTCGATTAGGTATGTGTAAATATAAAAATTAGAGAGTACTTGAAGAGTTCACATAGTGGTAGAGTTCAATTTTTTTTCTTCTAGAAATTTTCATGTCATGATAAGTACGTACCCTGAAATATATACATTTTTAATTGAAACTGAATTTAGTCCTGTAAAAACAAGTCATAGATTAGGAATTTTTCTTTTTAAATGATGAAGTTCCCATTGAGAAAGAATACGGCCATTAACTAGTTTCAATTTGTTTTTTTTTGTATTCTCATTTAATTCAACAATGATTAACAGTGAAAAATTCATATAAACTGAATTGAATAGCGTAAAAACGCAGCAAAATGGTGAATCTTGATAGATTTATCATTAGAGCAAATTCCTTACAGACGGTTAAACGACAATATCAAAAATAATGACCCATTCTTCCTCAAAAATGTAAATATTAATTCGCAACTCCATCGATTCGGTAGATTTTTCAAATTTCTCATAGGTATTCTTGGCATTTCAATTCATACTAAAAATACACTACACAATATATAAAATTCAACTTCTTAATGCATGCATTTACATCATTTTTCCCAACATAATATCGGGATTTACATATTTAACCGGTAGTAGGTTTTTATTTACTTGTAAAATGACGACTAAAATTGCTTAATCGAATGAAGATTTTACTTTTACTTTACTAGGATTTGACTTTACTAGGATCTCTTTTCCAAATTTTATATATATATCGTATATATGTATGTACGAACTACGAATACATACTTAATCGAAAATGTATTATTTCATACAGAAACGATAATATTACAATTATTGTTCTAGTAACTTATTATATTTGACGACATTACTAAAATGTGTGTGTGATATTCTGACTTTAGCAGTATAAACTCGGCGTTCGACGAATTGCGAGTGCATGTGCCGACTTTTCCTTATGAGAAACGTCTCAGCAAGATTGACACTCTTCGCCTTGCCATTGCCTACATAGCGCTCTTAAGAGAGGTAAGTGTTACAAGAAATTAACATTGAAAAAATAATAATTGTGATCTATATAATATGTTGTTACTATTAAAAATTGATATATGTATGTATTTACAAAGGTTTTTTTAATTAAACAAATGTAGATAATAAAGCTATAAGTAAAAAGTATACTGAAAAGAAGTTTTTTAGCAAATATTTAGATAAGGGCAAATATAGCGTTATTTCTACTTATGAAATTGAATATCTATTCAATTGCTTAGATATGCAAATAAATACCTATATTAACAATACCTTAAAAAACTACATACATTTTGTATAAAGATCAGAGTTCAAGTCCGTGTTTACATTAGTCCTTGCATAAGGCTACACTTACCTACATTAAATTATTATTTACATAAAACTTATTTACACTTGAGCCTTAATTAAAAATATACAAATAAAAATTAAGAATAGTATCCTAGTCTTATCGTCTCCACTGGCCCAGAGGATCGACATTATGATTCAACGGGGAAACTCGCCTCAACATAATAATCAGCATGTAATCTGAACAGATGTATTATATTGTCTTTACTTACAAATATTTTTAGTTACTATGCAATTTATCATATAGATATGTACTTATTACTTTATTAGTTTAATATGCCGTCTTCAAAATTATCTAGCTTTTGTTTTACTCAATTAATATACTAAGTTTGATGACGCTTTTTGATACATACGTACTTATTACTAAACAATTTATGAGTAGGTCATTTTATTACACTTAACCATTTGACGTAGAACATTCTATACTTTCCTGTTTGTATAATTTTCAACATGTACGAAAACTGATCGTTGTACATTTTTAAAAACATTATTTTGCTACTTATTAGGTTTTGGATGCAGATTACGATCCATTGACATACGTAGAAAAATGTCTTCGCGGCGAAATCAAAGCAGATCGAGCTCATTGGAATACAAGTGGTAAGTTTACAACAACAATCAACCATTTAATATTAGATTTCCATTATTAACTTTTCAAAATAAATATACATTTAGGGGCTATTTAATGCAACTTGACATAATTATAGGGTCATAGAGATATTCTTTTGTTTAAAATTTAAGTTAATAAAATATCAATTGCTGATTCTTAAACTTTTTTGTACAGATTTAACAGCTAGACTATCGTGGATCAACTGGGAGAATCTTGGTGTAAATCCACAGCGGAGAAGCGTCCTAACTTCACTGGCACTCAGTTCTGACAATCTTCAATATACTCACAATTAAAAGGACACTTTTCAAGGCAACATTTCTTCCCCTTTATATTTCTGGTATATTAAAAGTACTTATAAAAGTGAAGCATTCGTACATTGTTATAATTTAATGATAAATATTCAAATAAATATTCTAAATTACTAATATTTATTAAACTAGTTTAGTTAGAACGTATAGTGAAATTGTATATCTCAATATTTAAAATGATGTTTAATGAAACGAGATTAATAGTTTTGTTGCTTCTGGCCTTTTAAAGTTATAATATGTAACTATTTTGTTGCAATTGGAAATTACTAGTACGTACTGGACATTGAGTAGGTATAATTTTAAATATTATGTATTTAAAAAATATATATAATCGTTTTTTAAGTTATTCATAAAGGCTTAATGCCTACTTAACAGAATGTCAAGAAATCAATACGTAAGAAAGAAATATTAATCCGGGAAAGAATATCAAATTTTGCAAAACAAAAATTCCTAATATTGATTCTTCAATTGGAATATACCTATATTTTGATAGCCGCAGTCTGTTGCTGACATGTTTTTCTCAATGGGGGAGAACGTTAGATGAACGCTATCCTGTCTTGAAACTGAGTTTTTTTTATGAATGGTAAATCGAAAAATTTATTCAAAGAATGCTAAATTTTGATCGCCCATTGTTAGCCTATAGCGACATTAGCTGCCACCTATCAAAGACCGATTAAAGCCAATTAAGATAATTTGACGATCAGACAGATCAGCATTTCAGAAACTGGAGGTAAAACAAAGGTTTTACAATTAGGGCTTACGCCTAAACTACTGAAGTACAATACACAAAAACACACCAATTCTAGGCTCTTTCGCCTTATTAACCTTTTAAAACGACAACATGCTGGTTGAAAATAATGTATCTAATTTTGTTATTATTTATTAAGTTTGTTACATAGATTCATACATACATTTAAAAATATATTTTTACAACAGTATTAAGGTATCTAATGGCCGCCGCGGTCTTATTTATACGGAATAGGTAAATATTCATTTAAAATTTAATATTCATTGTATGAGTAGTAACTTTTAATGAAAAGAAATTAACAAAATGGCATTTATGTCTTATCTAACTAGGTAAGTACATACTTATTTCAAAATACTTTTGATATACAACCTACCTATACTCAAGGAACAATGGATATAAAATAACACGATCATTTGCAAGTTCTTTTCACATTAATCATAAAGAAATAACCATTTATATAAGAATATATTTTTAAATACCTAACTGAGGTAGTTATATTTTTTGTATTTTAAATATTGCAATTAAATAAATTTCATTTTTTTAAAATATTTGTTAAAAATTATGAAGCTCAGTACGTGTCACACTTTTTATTCACGCATTATTTTGTGTTAAAAAATAATCTAAAATATATCTGATCCGTAACAAATATAGTTATTTATTTAACTGTTTTTAAATAACAACTGAGTGTTAAAAATATTTAAGCTGCCTATGTATAATTAATACACAATAATATAGTCATAATTACAATATCCAAGTGCCAACGTAAACTGAACAATAGATATCGTTATAAAACGTATTAATACAAAGTAGGTTAATTCACATCGCGTAGTTTTTTTATATAGTCAAAAGGTGCAATATAGTATTTAAGTGATGTAATACAAATTAGATAACAGCTAGAAAATTAGATGAAATGTGTTTTTACAATACAATACCAATTTCTTATGTGATCATAATTATTATTGAATAAAAGCTACTCTATAATTTTTATTATGCGTTTTATTTCTTTATTTGCTTTTAATTGAAGACTGTAGTAAAAATAATTCGACGTATTCCCGTTAGGAGGTGATAGGGGTGACTATTTGCGATAATTTTAACCCCCATGTGCATAATGCAAAAGTAAACCATTTTTGAGTTATCACGCTTTTTAGATTTTTTCAAAATAAGTCAAAATTGCAACTTTAAAAATTTTGTTTAAAAAAAAAAAGTTTCGATTAAAATCTACTTTTTTCTTCTGATTTATAAAAACGATTAAACACTGGATATTTTTCAATATTTAAACAATAATTATCGGTCCAAATTTAAAAATGCAAGACAGAAAACGATATTATTTCAATATTTTTTTTATTTTTTCCCTCAAATATGCCATGAAATATAAAATATAAATGCCATGAAATAGCCTATGAAAAACAAAAAAATCATTATGAAACTTGTTCTGCAGATTATTTTAAAAAAATAATCGTTTAATTAGCTTTCCGAAAATGTATAAAAAACTAGGAATTTATTTCAAAGGAACCGAAATAAAATGATCAGAAAGGACGCTGGTGGAAATTCGTATCCGAACATGACCGAATTCGTACTAAAGGTCGCTCTTTAAAATTCCCACAAAATTGATTTAAAATAATAACAAATGTAAAAAAACTTACTTATTTACTTAATTTACTTGCTTAATACAAATTTAAAATTAAATTTAGATTCATAAACAGTTCAGTGGCTAAGTTACAATAAAAATATTTTGTATTATCATTTTAATCCTGTGCACGTTATTTACGAAGAGGATGCTGAAAGAAGAGTTGCTTTCTGTAGATTCATGCTTAATGAGGATTTAGAAGATGCATCTTTTTTTAAAAAATCCTCTGGACCGACACATTCAAATTTGATCAAGATGGTATTACTAACTACCACAATAAACATTATTGTAGTGAAAAAAGTAATCTAAATACTGCAGCTTACGAAGATTTTTTACTAGTCTAAGTCTAGTGAAATAGTCACCCCTATCACCTCCTAACGGGAATACGTCGAATTACCAATAACCCTGTATATATTTTATTTTTTATTTTTACAACTTAAAATGTTTAAACTTATAACTCTCGTAACATACAGTAAATAACACGGATACAACATGTTATCTATTGAAAGATTGTGAAAGAAGCAGGGCGTTCATCACATCTATTGATCGCCGCAACGCCCTGCGCATGTCCGGTTAGAAATCATTCTTGTGGCATTTATGACCGGCGCAAAACATTAGGATCGAGCATACCAACACGCTCTAGGCAAGTAGAAGCGATTGCGTTGCGGAATTACGTGTGAAATTGATACTTCTCAATAGCTAGCAGATCCATTTACTTCTAAAAAAAGCTTTTTATTAGAATCGAATCAACTGATTAATTAGGAAAAGATGTGATTATATGTTTTTTGTTTTTATAACTCTGCCGAAAAGCTCATCAACCGGACCTAACATTATAAATACGTAACTCTTATTACCAAGTCTAAAACAATTAATGTTATAAGATTTAAAAAAAATGTCGCTGGTATTTTGGCTGAAATATGAAATTTGAAGTATCAATATTGACGCAGTTTAAAGATGTAAGACAAATAAATTCCGACACCAAGCTTAGAGCATATAATATATACGGGTTTTAGGGCATTCGTAAGCGGAATGGCAAATGGATCACCTGATTGTAAGTGGTCACCAAAGCCTATATACAATGGCGCCGAAAAAAGAAATAACCTCCTTTACATCGCCAATACGCCACCAACCTTGTGAAATGAGAAGTTATGTCTTGTTATACTATAGTGTATGTGGTTACACTGATTCGCCCTTTGAACTGGAACACAAACATATTAAGTATAGCCGATTGGCGGTAGAATATGTGATGCGTGGCTGGCCATCTCCCTAGTTAGGCTGGCACAAAGTGAATAATTAATTATGGTCCTAAATTGATTAAGCAGTTGCAGAATGATCCGACTAGTAGCCAGTCGCCGTACTTTTGGACTGATCTTCTAATATTGTTGACTAGTTACAACAACGTAACACGGTCACGAATTACCTGTGGAATTATACAGGTAATAACTTACCTGTAACCTTTAATTGCTAAAATAACAGTGTAAATTGTAGGCTATACCTATTTATTTATTGGGTAAAAACTTAACAAAAAATAAATAAAAAACTGATTTCTTCATCACTTTTATTTGAGACTAGATGTTAGTGCTTATAATGTTAATGTGCCGATTAGCTTATAATGAAAAATAAATACATGTATTAACTTATCGTATTTAATTTACTATGACAATAATATACCAATATTTTAAGTCAATAGTCTGAGAGACGACGTCTATTTCATAAAGATATCATTAACAGTGCGTAGATGACGATAACGCCATGGATGTGTCCCGTGGGTCACGGAGTCGCGGTTCGAGTTGATGACGTGATTGAAATAAAAATGCCGATACAGCGTTCACTTTTCATATTCTGCAATCAATGATATAATGACGCATCTAAATCTGATTTATGTAGTTAATGTTCGAGGACAGGGCTTTGTAAATACACACAGCTAGTTAGCATAATCTAATACTTATTATTCGACTGCCCAAAAAACAGTAACATTTTCAAGGTTCACAAAAGTATGCGAGATGCATTATTCACCGTAACTTAAATGCCTGAATAAAATTCATCATCCCTAGTGACATTGACTTTAAATTAATGTAAAGTTATAATATATTAATATAATAATTTAATGTTAAGTTGATTACTTAAGACGGTTGATTTCTTTAAATAACATATAAACAACATATTTCATATAAATCGCAAGAAGTAGAACAAAATATTAAAAGCAAAATAATAATTACAAATATTATTGTTGGAATGATATTGACAGATCGAAGTAATTAAACTTGGAACTTTGACATAATAGGATAAAAAAAGATTTATAAAAATAGCACAATCATATTTTTTATGGCAAATAAGTATACTTAAATTATATTAATTACAACATACAAATTTCACCTACATGAATACAAAAAAAAATTGTAATATGAGCGCACAAAATCTTAGACTGCTCTTAGTGTAAATCTCGCATTTTATTTTAATCTTAAATATTAATATAATTCCTTTCAATATTAAGTACACACAAAGTACTAAGATGTCACACCATTTTGGATTAATGTGAAGAGAATTATAACTATTATAAATATTTACGGCCAATCTTCAATTGCGTTGTGAATCGTGTGCCATGTAAGTCCATTACCCGATGGCGGATGCTTCGATGGAAATAAAACATTCCTGAAAAATGTCCTCCCTTGGGTCAAACCAAGGAATAATTTCCAATTTTTCTTTCTCCCAAAGTTATAGGGATTCCTAAATTGGTTTTTATCAAGTTTTCTGAGTGACGCATTAATATGAGCCTCCACACTTGTTTCACCCTTACTGATATTTTTTCCATGCATTATGATTAATGTTCCGAGAGCGAAGAATACTGATAAACACGTAACTGCCATGAAAACAACTGCTTTTCTTTTCCATGGATGAGCAGTTATTCGCTGCGCCTCAGTTATGACAGGCGTAGGAAGATGATGCTCTCGAGGTGAATTCTCCGAATCATACTCTGCGATAACTTGAACTGGTACAAGGACACCACTTTGGTTCATTCGAACTGGATGCCCTATAAGATCTGGATCATGTTCCTGTGTTAACCCACCTAAAATTTACAATGGTGATTTTTATAAAGTAAACTTTTCATTATTTTATTTATATTCAAGAAATAAAAAATAAATAGAATTAAAATCCAATTACCTGTGTCATTAACCCAAAGAACTTGATAGCCCAAATCCAAACCAGCGATTATGACAAAAGCGACTCCAGCTACCATGTAAGCCATGTAGAGGTAAAAGTAACGCACATTGAAATAACCCACACAGTTGTTTAACCAGGGACAATGATGGTCCATTGCCAGGACACATCTATCACATACTGAACAATGATGAGTGCGGGGTGGCTTTGGAGAAATACATTTCTTGCAAATACTTGCAGCTTCTGATATCATCGAACCCTAAAAATTAAAAGAAATTGCAGATACTAAATATTATTATTTTAATATCACGTAACACTCAAATGTTATATATTGTTAAGTATTACATTCTGGTTTTTCATGTGTTCTCTAATAAAATACCCTCAATGCACTCTGCATAACCTTTTAAAGTAATATTTTTTGCAAATAGTTATGATGAGTGACTGAGGCTAATCATACACTCTATTTACTGCTCAATAAAAATTATTCATAAAAATATCATCATCAAATGAAATATCTTACATGAGGTGGATATCCTGGAGGAGTTGAAACACCCATGTAGTAATGAAATACAATATTCAGTAGCAGCCAGTTGCCGAAAACCACCAAAAATACTGTTATATACTCATTTTTTTGCCACCAATATGGCAATCCAACCCAGTAAGCAATAGTTACTACAGCTGTTGTTAAAACAGTTACACAGAATACAAAAACCTTAAATAAATAATTAAATTATTTTCCTATACGTGAGGAATCATCTAACTGCTTACACACAAAGACACAAATTTTTACCTATTTGTAACATAAAATTACACAAAAACTTACACAAAAAAAATATATTCAGGAACTTATTCATTTTAACTGTTTCATTCCTCTACTTCTTTATAATAATTAAATAATTATTTGCAATTGTTTTTTGCTTTTGTGTGTTTATTAAAATGTAACTCACTTTGCAGCTAGTATTACAACTGTTACATAATTATATTAAACAAAAGAATTAACCTGTTCATTTCAAATTAAAAATAGTTATGAATATACATACCTTTCCTAAGTTACCAGCAAAGTTATCGACAAACCAAAAAATTGGTTCCAAGAGGCAGTCAATTATATAATTCTGGTCCATGTGTGTGTTGAATGTGAGAGTGTAAAAAGTCAACACAATTTGGGAAATTTTCCATGTTATATAATCCCTAAAATAAAAAATAATATATTTTATTTGCAATCAGGAATAGTAAAGAATAAATAATTAATTCAATCAATTCATATTCATTAAATTCAGTCTAGAATTTATGTTGCAGTGTTTTATTCATACCTTTCTAAATATTACAAAATGATACTTGATATTTTAATTTTCATAAATGTCTCAATTAATACTTTTAAAAAATAAATTATGAAGATAAAAAATTGAATTTGGGAAAAAATTAAAAGATTTTCATTGAAGTCTATAAAAATTAAGAAAGAATATTTTATAGTGTTGTATAGAAATTCTTTTTCTTCTTGTTAAAATAAATAAATCTTGTTTAAGTTATCTGGAGTTAAATTACGGTTGGATTTAATCCCCATTCTATTCCAGCCTCTCTTGTAATTAATTACCCAATTGGTGGGTAATTATGATACTTTTATCTTAGTCTATACTATAATTAATTAAAATATATGAAACCAATACCGCCTAATACCAATAATATTTTGAGAAAAAAACAGTAATATGTAACCATTCATTTATATGATAATTAAAAGAAGGTAAACAATATCAATGAAATGTAATTAGTGGAGTATGTGTCCATACTTTTAACATTAAGTTATTATAAGACCTCATATTTGTTAAACGCCAAATTTATTTTATTTACACAAATCTACGCTAGATTTAAAAGAAATCAACAATTACTTACTTTATTCTACCGTAGAGTCCTCTCCATTGAAACCGCCATTGAAATACTACCATTTTAATATATTATTTGTATCAATGTATACATTTCTTATAAAATCTAGGCAAAACATATAATGTTTCCGACAAAATATGAAACTCATTCACTTATTAAACAAACATTATAAAGATTTTTATATATTTATTTTTAAAATATGTATCCATGTCATAACATTGACGTTGACAAAAGCCTATAGATTACAACTCCGAGTACAGACATAGAATACATCAGGAAATAAAATATCATAGTTATATCAAAAATTAACAATAATACAAGTAAATGCATTCCCATGCAAGAATAACAAGTACAAAATATATATAATATGTGGTGGAGGCGCAAATTGGCTACCAGTTGGTAAGTGGACCATCATCGCTCATAATTATCCTTATATCGCGTTGCCAACCTGTGGAACTAAGATGCAATGTTCCTTGTGCCTGTTTTGGTAGCGCTCAATCTTCAAACCGAATCAAAACCCTAATAAGTATTGCTTTTTGGTACAATATTTAGTGTGTGGGTAATACATACCCATAAAAGCTTGTATAAAGTTTTAGTACCAAGTGAAAGCCTTGTCAAATTATCTTCTAATATACCTAAAATTTGGGTTTTTCTCGTTGAAAGTCATCATCATCACCCTCCTGTCTTATACTAATTTTATTTGGGGTCAGCGAAGCATATCTTTTTCTTCCATACTTCTCTGTCTGACGTCATCTCACTAGTAAAATTCTTTCCAGCGATATCATCTTTCACTCAGTCCACCCATCGTTTCTTTGGTCGTCCCCTACCTCTATATCCATTCACGTCCATGCTCAAGACCCTCCTTACAACATGGTCCTCATTTCTCCGCATAATATGCCATACCACTACATCCGGTTTCCACATAGCTTCTCGGTTACCGGTGCCACTTTCAAACTTCCTGTTATGTACTCATTCCTTACTCTATCCATTTGCTTAACACCACATATTCACCTCAACATTCTCATCTCCGCTACATGCAATTGTCTTTCAGTCATCCCTTTTGTAGACTCTGATCTATATAGAACAGCAAGTCTGACCATAGTCTTATGATCTTCCCCTTAAATTTAATCCCGTAATCTGCCGCCATATCATCCACCCTGTGTTAATCCTGTGCCTCACTGTTCGATCTATTTCGCCATCGCCTTGAATGAATGTACCGAGATACCGAAAGTCGGGGCAGACTGACCAATAGATGTATGAAAAGAAATATTTTTAAATAAAATATAAATATAGGAATATTTTACTTAATAGACACTCTGTTAGTAAATAATCTTATGAACATAAAACCATTTTAATAATCTATCATACACTATCAAACGATTAATATAGAAATAATACATTAATAGATGATGACGAGCTAAATGAGTGGAGCTCATCTGTTTGAATAACAAATAGTTTATGACTCTGTGAAGTCATGTCAAAGAACCGTACTATTTGACAAATGTAAATTTTTGGACCTCCAAGATATAAATACTATGTATTTAGTCTTCCACAAATATCAATGATATTATCAATCGAGCAATTTGAGAAAAATTAAACCAATTATCCAAGTTTTGTTAAATGTAGTCAAAAATTAAACCCGGGTTTTGTAGTGCTTAAAAATGGCTACAACGATTTTATCAAACAAAACTTAATTTAAAATATAATGTGATCAATTCTATCAAGAAAAATGAGTTTGACCCGCTTCGTTTGTTTGATTTTAATTGGTTATTCCAACTATGTGTTCGTATTTAGTCTCGATAATGATACAAAGTGTAATGCAACATCTACAGCAGGTGTACAATATGAATTTACTACTGATATAGTTAACAGTGAACATATAATAACATTCAGAGGCTATTACTTCAAATATACTAGGGAAAATTACGTGAAATCTGCTTTAAAAAATGCTGGTGTAAGTATTCTTTTGATAATTTAAGATCTTAATAAAGTATTTAAGTCTTGTATCACCATGATAAAAAAGTCATTATTATTTTTTATCTTGATCACGTCTTTTAGTTTAATTGTATAAAACTGGTAAAATTTAGAAATGTATCAATTAAAAAATCCTAATGTAAGAAGAATAAATGTAGTTAGAAATTTGTTGATGAGGTGGTATACTTTTAACAAAGTTTTTTGAACTAGGAATAATTTGATTCATATATCTTTGACAATATTTGTATCATCAAAACTACCATTCAACTATTGTGTAAATAATTTCTCAGTAATTTATGGTAATTATTGAAAATTAAAATTAATATTGCTATATCTAAATTATGATACACTTTTTTAAAATAACATTCAATCATTTAACAATAAGCCATTATTTCTCATCAAAATCAAGGATAAAAATTGATTATTGTGGGTTATCCCTAAGTGATAGACATATACCATTGCAGACTTTTTTGTAGACCTTTTTAAGGTGTTCAATACTGTAGTACATTATTTTGATCTATCTTTTAGGGTTCTGTGTCTCCTTGGTATTTCAGCCAGCATTTGCAATGTAAGCACAAAAAAATGTGTTTATTTACATCACATTAGAAACCTTTAAAATTATTATCAGTGTATCTCTACTATACTGTGCATGTATTGTACATATAAACCTTCCTCTTAAATCACTCTATCTATTAAAAGAAACGGCATCAAAATCAGACAGCGGTAAGCGACTTTGTTTTATACTATGTAATGATTCTTTCTGCTCTCATAATAACTTATGTAACAGATTTAATTGCATCACCCAACCACTAGGACAATAAAGAGTGAGATTGTGACAAAGTTACTACTGAGTTTTTGTTTGGCTTTTACTCAGTAGTGAGGCAAACCTGCATATGTAATATGTAATTCTAACACATATTTATCCACCAACTTGCTTTGAACATTCAAGAGAAAGATAGGCCTATGCATGGCAGTGAACAATTTGTAGGTTGATTGTGATTAGTTTTTCAATTCAATATATTCTTATTTCTCTAATAAAAAATAAATATTTAAAAGCTAACACTTTGCATAAATTTGATTGAAAAACTCATCAGTATAGTACCAACGGTACGGCATGGTTACTGTCTTGTGATTACAACATATAAACTGACAATCTAAAATTTTGTTCTCAGATTTCAAACTGGACAATACTTCAGCGAAATAATGCAGCTAAAGAATACCCAAGCGACTTCGATGTGATTGCCTTTGGAGATGACATGAAGGATGGTATCGAAGCGCTACGTGACCATCCCGCTGTCCGTCGCGTCACAGCGCAGCGTCAAGTCCTACGTACTATTAAATTTGTGAAAGAGGTCAGAGAATATTGTACTACATATATCAGCTATTCATATTTATGTGCTGTGTCTGATAACACTCAGCAAGACTATTCCTTCATATGTTAACCTTTGAAAGACTAAATAGATTAATTGGTGTAATTATTAGTCTACGGTGTTCGCATTCGTTAAACAGCGTTCGATAGAAATACGTATTTTTATTATGGTTTAGACACTATGTGTTGTCAGACTAGACATAGACTTAAGAAATAATATTTTAAATTGTAAAGATTGATTCATTTTATTTTCCGAATTACTTTTTATTTGTTTATATAGAAAAGAGAAAAAGAAAGAAAGAGTAAAGTTGCTTAATTAATTTATAATTTTAGTCTATGTCTGTTTCTGTTTGGGCGATAATATGTACGTCACTAAAGCAATGAGGTAATGTACAGGACGATTGCGGGCCCGCTGGATGTCTCTATTCTGGATGGAGGAATCATAAACGTCGATCTCGTGCTCTTCATTCACTCAGAAAGCTCCGAGAGGTTGAGTTATTTTTGTTCATTGCTTTCTATTTGACAGTTGACTATTTGTTAGTAATGGTTAATTTAAAACAATATGCTTTAATTTTTTGTTTTGTGTGGATAATCCTACAACAAATGAACTAACCAACATTCAGTGAAATCAGTTAGAAGTTTATAATATAATATATAAATAGGTATGAATGAATATATTTATATCAATAAGTAGTAGTAAAAAACATATTTATTTATATATAAAGATCCTTATGCCGTAAAAATATTACGTATTTACATATTTATATAAATAAATATAGTACACCGTAAGGGAAATGTCACTAATATTTTGGGTCAATATCTAAGCAGACTTGGTACGTGTTTATTTACAGAATGATGGCTACTCGTCTAGAAAGTTACTAAGGACGGTTCCGCGGCAGATAACCTCGGTTCTAAAGGCAGACCTGCTGTGGTCGCTGGGGGTAACGGGTTAGTTCTATCGTTGTAGTATGGATGCTTTGCTTCGCTATGCTATCTTATTTTGCCTTTGAAAACCATATATCATTTGTTATATCACTAAGATTTAATTGAATATGATTATTACATATATATGATTGGTGAAAATTACTACTCGCTTAATTCAGTTTTCCCAATATAATCTGTATGCCGACTAATTAACTTTTGTAACGTAAAATAAATAACGTAGGTACATAATATATTAAAACACAGTAAAGATTTATATACATTAATGTAAATTTTGAGAACCTTAAAATAAATCGAGATATATTTTTTTTTTTATGGAATAGTTAGGCAGACCGGCAAATGGGCCACTTGGTGTTAAGTGGTCACCACCGCCCATAGACATTGGCGCTGTTAGAAATATTAACCATCCCTTACTTCGCCAATGCGCCACCAACCTTGGGACCAACCTTGGGAAGATGCCTTGTGCCTGTAGTTACACTGGCTCACGCACCCTGCAAATCGGAACATAACAATTCCAAGTATTGCTGCTCGGCGGCGGAATATCTGATACCTACCCAGACAGATTTGCACAAAGCCCTACCACCAAGTAAGATTTTGAACTGTTGATTAATTGGGATTGTGATCTATTCAGAATAAAACGTATAAAATTTCCATAATTTCTTCAGTTAGGTCAGTTTATTGTTTTTATAATATTGACTGTAACCGGTCCGTTATATTGAAAATAAACAATGCTCTGTTCATAATTTTTCGACGGTTCTCAATCTGACTAGGTTCATTGTAAACTAACGATCCTTACAATTAGCCGGTATTTAATTAAATACACAAAGTATTGCGTAATCTTTTTATTGTAAATTACTCGTCTCGGTACTGATCTTTTAAATACTACATAACATTATTATACATACATATATTTATTTAATTACGTTTAATGGTAGTTAGTCTCACTGAGATTACACCTAAGACATTAAGGTGGAATCAGACGGTTACTTTTTCGTTCATTTCCGTCTTTAATTTTGATATTAATCATTCTAACAATATAGAAATGAAAATTCACACGAGTGAACTGTCTTCAAAGTGAAACCGTCTGATATCATCTTTAGATTTTATCGAATGAGAAATGTTTGTCGACTTAATAGAACTAGTGACATATTTTGATATCAGTAAGGAAGTAGTGAAACTTCTCAGAATACGAATATCATCATCTATATAATTCAACATCAAATATAATTCAAGTTTATATTGTTTATTTAATATGCGATACTGATGATAAACGTTTTCATAATTAAGATGTTTAATTAACATGAAATAGACAATAGTCTAACGGTTTTTTTTTATTTGAATTATTTATTGAGGGTTTATATTGCGTGTTAATAAATTAGACTTTTATTGTCAGGGGAGGGAATCAAAGTAGCGGTGTTCGATACGGGCCTATCGCGTCATCACCCGCACTTCGGTCGGGTTCGGGAACGAACGGACTGGACCGGCGAAAACACCCTGGACGATGCTCTGGGTCATGGAACATTCGTAGCCGGGGTCATTGCCTCCAGGGCTGACTGTCTCGGTTTCGCGCCGGACGCAGATTTACACATATTCCGTGTGTTCACCGACAACCAGGTGTGTACCTACTTGAAATGTATCTATAAAACGGCATAAAGTCTTATGATTTTTCTTCACATTAAAAACGGCATTATTTTCGTATTTTTTAGTAAATATTATACAATTATTTACTAAAGACCCAATTTTCAATATAGATTTTTGTGTTATGTACGATGACATGAATTAATTATATTAATGGTTCGTGAATAAAAACGTGAAAAAAAATTCTAAGCTTCCAAATCTAATTTTGAGACTATCATGTATGTATGTGAATAAATTTTGACATTTTTCTATCAATATATAATATAATTATACAGCTAGTAATAAGTTCTTATACCTAGTACTGAACTTCAGCCATGAACTGTGATATCAATTTATTATTTTTTTTAGTTTCGATAGAAATAGTAAAATATTGAATAATCCTTTGTTCTTATAGCACTGAAAAAAAAAACTGTTCGTTTAAACAATTATTTACAATTAAAAGTATTCAAAAAAATCGTCTTTATTAGACCGAATGTTTTGCAAGTAGCAAGCAATAATAAAGGTACCCCTAGTGTACCCAGTTACAACCGTTTCCTGTAAGAGTACTAACTCTGACAGGAAACGGTTGTAACTGGGTCTAAAATACCCTCACAATTGTTATGCAGGTATCTTATACGTCGTGGTTCCTCGACGCCTTCAATTACGCAATACTGAAAAAAATTGACGTTCTCAACCTGAGTATCGGCGGACCCGACTTCATGGATCACCCTTTTGTCGATAAAGTTTGGGAGCTGAGTGCTAATAAGGTTAGTGATTGTAATTTTAATTGTTCTTTTTAAAATAATAGTTAGCCTTCCCTTGAAGCTACGATATGATGCGAGATATTAGTTATACGAGAGAAGACTTGAGATAATAACGATATCCTTTATGAAAAATCTCCATACATCTCCACTTGCGTAACATTAAGATAGATATTACTAAGCTATAATTTTTTATTTTAACATCAACAGGTGATCATGGTATCAGCGATAGGCAACGATGGGCCACTGTACGGAACCCTGAACAACCCAGCGGACCAAATGGACGTTATTGGCGTCGGTGGAATTGGGTTTGACGATCGCATCGCGAAGTTTTCCTCGAGAGGGATGACGACGTGGGAACTACCAGATGTGAGTCTCTTTAACATCACAATTTTAAGATTTTTAATGGGTATTATTTGTTCTATAGTCTATTCCAACCACAAGAAGACGGAAGCCAAATAAATAACATTTGACATCGAATTGATACGATATCATTGGTCGCACGTGAAACTTGTCGTTTATTCAACAAAAATTTCAAAATTTCATTGTAAACTGACGACGTTTGTTCGCACGATTTACATTTGATTTTTTTTATACAGCTATAGCGCCGGTCTCCTCGTGGCCAGTAACTTTTTACTCTGTTTAAAATTAATTCTTTGTTAAATCATAACAATTTAAAAAATTGCAATCAAGAATCCTCTTTATTTTTCTGCACATCTACGGCTGGAGCACTTCAATTGACTATAACCGATTTTTTATGTGCAACTATCGTCCCATAATCGGCTTACGCTATCAATATACAAGACAGCGAAAAAATGGCGTTTTGAACGTCCACTAAACGGTTATTGGAACTTTGAAGTGAATTTCAAGTCAATATAATTAGTGTTGCATTGTAAATAAATAATTGGTAAATAAGCCTATTTGTTGCTACGGTATATTTCAGTTTTTATCCTTACTATTGGTAATCGGAATTTAACCTACGAGCGAATGTTAGTTGTTTTGTATATTACATGCCCTTTTGCATAGTATGCTGACAGTATCAGAGATTCGATCTCAAATACATATAAATTATGTAAGCGTGACCGGAAAGAGATCAGGTATAGGGGCCAGGCTATACGTAACTCGACCGACTTTATAATTCCGAGAATTTGTTGACAATATACAAGTAAATTTTTTGATAGAAAAACTAAATAGCATTCGATTTCGAGATCTAAACTAACCTGTATGAGTTAGCCAGTAGAAAAGCAATGTTAAAATGCATTATAAGAGTACATTACTACATTATCTACTAAACTTTAAAACGTACTAGATATGCTTACTATATCAATAAAGAATTACTCCGAAAGTTTTCACCGTTTGCACCGATTTTATCGGTAGGTTATCCCTATCTGTAGAAAACATTGTAATTACGTGTACCTGGAGAAAAAAACCGCGATAGTATATAATGCATATACCATTTGTACGATTAAATAACTTTTGTCTCTAAATTACTTCTTTTTTTATTTTTTAAACTATTTAACGATAAACATAATTATAAGCATGTAATTTTACAGTGAATTTATTCGCATAACAATATATTCCGTACATATAATTCTAATAAACACTTGTTTAATTTGTAATCCGAAAATTTTTATATACTGTAACATAATTTCGACACTACTCCCATACCTTCGATAGCTCAGTTGGTAGAGCGGTGGACTGTAGTGTAATTGTTGTAGACATCCATAGGTCGCTGGTTCAAATCCGGCTCGAAGGAGTTCTTTTATATTTTAAAAGTTTACTTTCTGAGTATATTATTTTATTATTCTCTTTTTTAATAATTTATTTGATTAATAAATTATTATCAGGGTCTTGTTTATAATTCAATTGAAGCTGACGTATAATTTTAGTAGCTAAATGGTTAAAATTTATAAAAAAAATTTATTAAATTTATAAATAAATCAATTTATAAATATGTATAAATAATAATAATTATTATATAAATTTTAATTCAAAAACACTTAAATCAGATCATAAATATACGTAAAAATATAGAAAATTAAATTCTTAAATAAATGTACTTAACAAGCAAGTTCAACACAATTTTTAAATCACGTCTATCGAATAATTCATTCAAAGAACTGAATGACGATTGACGGTATGAATATCTTAAAAAAATTCAAGTAGCTAATCTCTAATATATACCTTAATAATCAAAACCTTATTATAAAGAAGTAAGTAAGTTCCGTTTGTCTGTTTGTTTTGTTTTTTTTCCCAGAATTACCTAAAATCTCCTGATTCGATGGATATGGAAAATGAAATTATTATTTAAATTTGTAGTTTTATAATGGACAAAGACTGTAATGTAGTGATTAATATGTTGTATATTTAAGGGGACTACATGAGCTAAATGCAAGTTTTATAATGCAAAAAAGTATAAGATCCGATGCAGTAAACCAAATGAAAAAAATATATGATAATCTTCAGGATACATGCTAGTTATTTGCTATTTTGAAAACATGATGTAATTAATTTGGTACGATAGAAAAAAATCACAAAGTTACCTCTAAAAAAATCTTTTAATAAATAAAAACTATACTTATATACATTCAATAATTCTGGTTTTTTGTCAGATTATTCTACAAGCAATATATTATTTAACCTCTGCGTCACTTTTTTAATAACTTCAATAGATTTTTTTTAAATCAGATATTCTTATTTTCGAACAAAATTCGTACGCATGTGTGCGTAAACGCCGTGTACAGACATTGCCGGCCGAGGCCTGATGCTATACAGACGTGTCGATCTTTTCGTTACGAGCCTCATTACGTAACAAAATATTTTTTTGTAATTTTAATTGTAAATTCATTGTTTCATGTTTTCTTATAATAAATATTATTCTTTCTTGTAGATAAATATATTAAGTTAAAATAATGTAGTAGTAATTAGGCATTTGTTTTTTATTATATTATTTGTCATAAATTTTAATTGTGTAAATATGGGAAATGAAGTGAAACGCGTGAGGAAAACTAAAAAACGTTTATATAAATTAAGCGCCGAACATACTTATGAACGATATTAAAAGGTAAGAGTATTTTTTTAGTAAACATATTTTTTTTTTATAAATTATGAATATTGAAAACATCTATTAGAAAAAATGTGCAAGCAGTTCGCATAGAATCAGATTTTTCGAGCTGTTCTTCAAATGTTATGATAGAGTATTTGGTGAAAGTAAGGAAAAAATCAATTGAGAGTGACTACGTTCGATCCCCATGATCTCGAAGCAATTTGATATTTTTCATTAAAAGTACTATGGGGCATATTTAGATACATATTTTTTAAATACATAATTTTATAATTAATAAAAATATAATTACTAACATATATTTATTTTTTACAGAATAAAGAAAGTCGAAAACAATAACACGGAAGCTATTTATATTGCGTAAGAGTTTAATTTTATCGATTTTGTTTATAATAGGAATTAAAGTTATGTATGAACTAATTTTAATAATAAAAAAATAATGTAATTGTTGTGAACCAGAGAACTAGAATATTTAGAAGTGTCATTTGTACGTAATTCAAAAATTGTAATTTTTAGTAACGTCCGCCATATTAGATTGAAAATGGAAGCAATTCATGAATCGTGGATTGTCATCGAGACTAAATATGTGTGCCAACTTTCAGCTCCATAGCTTCAATGGAAGTAGGTGTAATATTGATTGCAAGATTTCAGGACATACGTACATACATTCATACATACAAGTGAAATTAAATAAAATATTTTAATAAAAAAATTAACACTAAATGTTTTTTTTTTGTAGTACCAAATCCAAATATTTTAAGTTTAATTAAATCAGTTTTATTGTTTAATCATTTTCGAATAACAGTCCAAAGCAAAACAAATAATTCTAATATCCTATCTATTTTTATGAGATTTATAATTAAACCTAGTATGATTAACCTAGTTAACCAATGATTCAACCAAATCGACTTGACGACATTTTTGTCTTGTAAATATTTAGATGTTTTTGTTTTAATTGATTTTTTTTTTCTTTGTGAACCGATATTAATAAAACGAACAAACACTACGCTATATGTTACCCCACGGTTACTACACTACAGGTTTCGAACACTTACGATTTTATTATATAAATAGATTATCAAACTTTTATAAAATATTAAAAATTGGTATGTTTTAATATTTAGTATAAGAACTAATTGTGGTAGGTATAATAATATAAATAAAAGAAAAAAAGGTTAAAACTAACTGTCTATTTTATTGTGTACAAAATATAAATAAAAATATTGTAAGTTTAATTGAATCAGTTTTTTTTATAATCATTCGTTAACTAACATCGAAAGAAATAAAAACAATTCTGTTGTCCTATCTATTTTTTATGAGATTTATGATTGATCTTACTTCGCTCGGTTTGGCGCCATCTATTAGAATATTTGGGCGTAACCTCGTTACCTCGCTTAACCATTAGTTCACGGGCTTGCCGTTTTTGTCGATTTTGTAAGTGTGTGCGTGCAATTCTCAAGGGCACTTAGCTCTTGTAGTCCCCTTAATGAGATATAGCTGAATATATCATATATAGAGAAAAGTGTCAGTCAAGGTCCCAGAAACTGACAGTATAAGAGATATTCTCAGGCTGCGATATTACTTTCTGAACCAATCAATAAGTAAGCGTAATGCTTCTACTATTAATTCTAAATTTTAATTTTTGAACAGGGATATGGCCGTATGAAACCTGACATCGTTACATATGGAAGCGGCGTTCGAGGGTCGAGTGTGAACGGCGGTTGTAAATCGCTCAGTGGTTCGTACATTTATATATAAAATTAGCTGCCTTTCCCGGCTTCGTCCTGATGAAATAAGAATTTTATTTACTTTTCGATCGCAACTACCTCCAGGGTCCAATCTAAAACATCCATCCTCAACCTTGAATACACATTGAAAAATCATCATCGGTCTAATTGTTTAGAAGGAGTTCAGATAAATATACATGTATATATATATACGTATATTCAGATATATATAATTTTAATATTTTTAATCGAACTAATTTCGTTCAGTCTCTAATATTTTTGATAATTAAATTTTATACATGCAAAAGATCGTTGCGTTGGTCGTAATTACAGTATGACGTTTACATTCCTTATCATATTGTTACAGAAAATAAACGTCAAACAATAGAATTGTAGATACATGACAAGTAAATTGATCATGTTAACCATATATTAATGTCGTATCTTAAAAACGATCCGTTCATGACTTCGTCATTAAATTTGTAAAGAGAATAATTTCCATGAATAGATCAAAACAGTTCAGTAGTTATTAAGAAGTTATTGAAATTATTTTTTTTCTCTTTCAAATGTTTACAGGAACATCTGTAGCGTCCCCAGTGGTTGCTGGAGCGATAGCTTTGCTCGCGAGTGGTGTACCTCGTCAGAACCTCTCGCCTGCTTCAGTCAAACAAGCGCTTTGTATAACTGCCAGGAGACTGCCTGGGCCGAATATGTTCGAACAGGGTCACGGAAAACTCGATCTTATCAGTGCTTATCAGGTAACTAATTTCCCACTGGATTATGGCTTTTCATTTTAGGGGTCCAATCCGGGTTGGGTCATCATCCTCATATAACATGTCCCTACGATGTTTTCCTTCATCGCGAGATCAATTATAATCATAAATTAAGCACGTAAAAATTGGTGCTGCCCGGATTTGAACTCGCGATGGTAAGATTCTCGTTTTACGTCATCTCGATCATTTATCATAAAAATAATATTACATAAGCATGAATTACGTTTTTATTAATTTTTGCATAAATGTTGTTTTAGTTCCTCCGTGAATATGAACCTCAAGCCAGCCTAAGTCCCCCGTACATAGATCTGACGGAATGCCAGTACATGTGGCCATACTGTACCCAGCCACTGTATTACAGCGCCCAACCCACGATAGCCAACGTTACCGTCATCAACGGACTCGGCGTGGCGGGCAAAGTCGTGAGTTACTGATCAATTACATATTAACAAATACGTTTGTTTTTTAAGATACTGTACTATTGCTATGTGATTTAATTATATATCTATATGTAAATTAAATACTATACTATAGATGATATATTTCTTTTGGTGTTATGATTGTGCTTATGCGTCAGCGCCATGCGATTGTTTTAATTTCTCATGAATGATCAAAGTAACTTCGCTAGCGTATTGATTGTGTAAAATATGAATTTTTATCTGGTTTGAGTGCAATTCCAAAAGGTTCTATCCTAATAACACTTTGATCGTATAATAGACGTATTATTTTTGTTATAGACAAAAGTAGGTTGGCATCCCCATCTGCCACACGGAGTAATATTGTCAGTATCGGTGGATTTCATCGACATACTTTGGCCGTGGTCTGGTTGGTTAGCTATAAGTTTCTCGGTCCTGGAGAGTGGTGCTAACTTTGACGGCGTCGTTGAAGTAAGTTGAATCGAAATTATTATTATTCAGAAAAATATCTAGTCTATTCCAATGGAAGGAGGACTAAAGATGAACAAACCTTAGATTATTATGCTTTACAAACATTTCTTGATTAATATATCTTTATTTTGTTATAAAACAATATACGACTTATAAAAAACGCTGTCGTTCATAACGTAATTTTAGCCAATCCGTAATGAATATCATACTGTTCAATATTCCGACCAATGGTATCGCGACAATTAAATGTCTAAGTTTATTTGTCTTTACTCCTCCTATGCTTGAAATAGACTATACATACTAATTAATATTTTGTTTGTTTTTTCTTTGTTAATAATAGGGCCACGTTAACATCACGATCGAGAGCTTCGATGTGGTCTACGATTTCGTCATGAAAAATACGACTCTAATGTTACCTATTCGGTAAATATATTTTGTACTATTACAATTTTGATACGAGAGTTTTAAGTTAGTAAAAAATACAAAACCATTTTTCGCTTTCAATATATTTCTGTCTGCAAGTTGTACGTTTTTTAATTAACTACCTATAAAACATATATTAGTATTAAAAATGATTGCCATTGAAAAAATAACTAATTCATTTTTAGAAACATGTATCACAAATAGCGTAAACTCTGAACACTAGAGCAATGATAAAAAAAACGCAAAACACTTTTTGTTCTGTCCATTTTTTTTGACAGTTTTCCTTTCCTTCTGAATCCAAATTAACTGCGGCGTACTGCTAGCACTCTTGTCTTACACCTGTCTTAAATGAATTCAGGTTATTAATTATTGAGTCAGTTTTCACCCTCAGTCAGAGTTTTCTAACAGCAGATCATTTGAGATTTACATTTATAACGGACCAAAAAAATAACCCGTCAAGTAATCAAATTTATTATGAAATTATAAAAGCTCTTAACTCAAAAATATTGTCGTGTTCACAATTTAATGTACATTTTTTTTAAAATAGTTTTTTTTTAAATTATAGTATTAGTCAATTATATTTGCAATAGAAGAATTATACAAGCTAGCTCGATGATCTACAATAAAAGATAATATTTTACAGTGCCCGTGTTATTCCCGTCCCGGTCCGCGGTCGTCGTCTTCTCTGGGACCAGTTCCATAGCCTCCGGTATCCAGGGGGGTACTTCCCTCGTGACGACCTGCGCGCCAAACACGACCCGCTCGACTGGCACGCTGATCACGTGCACACAAACTTCCGCGACATGTACCGCCGCCTACGAGAACATGGATTCTACTTGGAAGTCATGGGTAAGATTTACGTAACAGTCAGCCATTAATTTATAGTTGCAATTGTTCACTGTATGGTTACAATCGCCTATAACCTGCATTGCCAAGCCGCCGCCAATAATGTCAAATAGTATGTTAAATCTTTTTTGTCTCATTCGCCCTTTGAAATTAATTAATTGTGTATTTCAGGAAGTCCATTAACTTGTATTGACACCTCGTTGTACGGCGCTCTTCTACTCGTGGATCCAGAGGACGAGTATTTCCCCGAAGAAATGGCAGCTCTCAAGAAAGCCGTGGACTCCGGCCTCTCCCTCATAGTTTTCGCCGATTGGTATAATGCGTCTTTACTGCGTCACGTTAAATTCTACGACGAAAATACGAGACAGTGGTAATGTTATCTATTTATTAAATAAATAATTTAAAGTTACTTGTGGTTTACTAACATTTATGTGGTATGTAGGTGGATACCGGAAACGGGCGGCGCTAATGTACCGGCCTTAAACGATCTCCTTGGCATGTTCCAGGTATTTCACCTTCAACTTTATAGTGAATAGTTAAACTGTAACTGGTGGGTCGCCCGAGAAACTTCGCGTTTATTCAAAATATTTTTTAGGAAATTCGAAACCTATGACAAATTTTGTTTTGATTTCATTTCATTATAAACTGCAAGTCACTCGTCAATCGTAACAATTTAGTAAATTGCAATCAAGAATCCTCTTTAATTTCTCGAGCTCTTCAGAGTGAGACCATAACCGATTTTTTATGTGCAACCATCGTCCCATAATCACTGGGACAAAAATGGGCTTACGCTATTAATATATAAGATATTCTTACATGAATAATTATTTTTACCACGCTTTTTCTAAATAGGTCAGTATTGCTCATGCTTCGCTTGTGATGTTTAGGTGGCTTTAGGAGATCGAGTGTTCGAAGGGGCATATAAACTAGCCGGTCACCCCATGTACTACGCGAGTGGGACGCATATACACAGCTTCCCCGAACACGGTGTCTTAGTAAAGGCTAAATTGTCGGACCAAGGTCAACAAGTAAGAATAATTCTCTTTCAAATTAACACATTTGTTCCTTATTCAAAGGGAATGTCAAGAAATATTTATAATAACTATTTCTACTTTACTTCAGTTTACGTAATAATCAATTGGTTTTACAGATAATGTCAGGAGAAAAGGCTAATGGAGCGGGCGATTCGTCTGGAGGCGGGAAAAAAATTGACGTCCCCATACTAGGGCTATTGCAAACGGAAAGCGAATCACGTGACTACACGAACGACACTAATACCAAGTTACCTAAGGTTTGATTTAATATACCTAGTAATTAAGGCTCATATATATAACTAATGGAAGAATTATAAACATTTCTTTTTGTTCTGATGGGAAATTATCAGATCGATAAATGAAGCAATACAGTAAAAAATCATAAATAAAAACAAATACAATATATAATATAAATCACGTTAGGCTAAGTATGATTTTTTTAAAAAATGGTCTTTTCGTGGGACCTGATTGGAACGATTTTACATTTTCTTTATAAAAATTATTTAACATACATACAGATACAATAAAATAAATTAACAACGTTTGAGAGTTATTTAAAGGAAATGATGAAATTGTTATTCCCGTGTGAATTTATACAATAACAAAAAATAAGTTTAATTAATATGATATATAACCATATACATAAAGAAAGAGAGAGAGAGGAAGGGAAAAAAGGGGGAGGTAACCTGGAGGGAAATAGCGTTTTTTCCTTCGTCAAAATTTCTGCCAGTTGACTCTACTGTGAGTCGCGTAAAACAATATCGTTACAAAAACTCGTACGCTAAAGCGCCTTGTTATTCCATCTTCCGTTGTACGTAGTAGTATGTACCTGTACTCATATTCAGCTGTAAGTCATGTAAGGTCACAGTTCTGGAAGGTATCTATCGAAAAATGAAATAATTTGATGAACGCACGTTTTTTCCACAAACAACCACTAGTCTTACACAATCGCTAAACAGGAAAATTCCTATAATGTTATCAGCGTCGGATGAGTGTAAACTGACTGACGTAATGTGAAGGAATATTTAATAATTAAAATTCTCCTCACCAGGCTGGCAGGCTAGTGGTCTACGGGGACTCGTCGTGCTTGGAGGGTGGCGCAGCTCGGCCGTGCCATTGGCTCCTGCTAGCTGCTTTACAATACGCGTTAGTAGGACACGTACCTACCTCGCTCAGAGAAGCAGCCGCTACCAGCCATCACCGCGATGTACAGATCATACCATCGGGTGAGAAAAGCGAACAAGCTTATTTTTTATCGTAAATCAAGTATTTTTAAATTAATTAATATATAACATAATTTTATATGAATACTTTAAGCGGTCACAAAATACTTAACCGACAAGTACAATAAAATGATTTTTTTTTTCGATTTACAAAATCACACTCAGTCAATGATTACAAATATTACCCTGAAAGAATTTTAAAAATAAGCGTACTTACAATCTCCCACATGGAAGTAAGTTTTACATTGTTTTATATAGAACTACCGAAACGTGCGGAAGGTGGACGTTTGCACGCATATTCGAGAGTCCTTTCACCAGACGGCAGTGGACCTCGGCCCGTGCCCGATTGTGTTTCTCTTCCACTAATGGACCCTCAGCCTGTCCATGCACCACCTTCATCCAGGACATTGGCCCCCAGACATCAACCTACTGATCCAAAGAGTATAGGTATTTATACATACAAGCTTTCTTGTTTCTGAGTTTTTAAATACGTTAACAAGTAACTTAAAATACTTATATAACTAAATCTCAAGAAATCAAATGCTTGCCTATACAATTTAAATTAATATGTCTAAATTGTAGAATAGTTAGACATAAGTTAGTTTATCTATCTAAATATAATATGAGAAATTATCTTGTCAACAATATTCATTGCCATTGAAAGTAAAGTTTACTTAACTACCTCGTTGGCTTGATATAAGGCCTCAGATTCCGAGGTTCTGGGTTCAAACCCCCAGGTCGGACCGATAAAAAAATATTGGGTCTCTCTGTCGAAAAATTATCTGTAACAGCCCGAGGTCTGGAAGTTGAATGAGAAGCTGACAGTGTGTACAATCCCGTGCATCGGATAGCACGTAAAGCCGTTGGTCCTGCGCCTGAACTGTTTCCGGTCATGTCGTATTTGCCTTTATTAGTCTGTGTGTGTAGTGGATTATGAGTATGAGGGGAGGAAAAGTACAATTTTGTTTGCGCACACTCTTTTATACTACAATATATCCTTCGTAGTTGGCTGGTCTCCCATGAGACTTGGCCGAAATCAGCCGGACAATATCGTACTTACTTACTTACAGGTTCCTTTTATAATTACAGTACTTTTAAATAAAACTTAATGAGAAATCGTTGACTCTCTAAGGTGCTCCAGACATGGAAGGTACGGAAGCAGCACCGCGTGCTTGGCGCGGTGCCGGAGCCGCTCCGTCGCGCTCTCACGCTGACGACATCGACGACGTCCACTCGATCTTCGCCGGTCGAATGTTAACACTTTGCTCCATTATCGTCATCATATACTGTCTACATGCCTTCTGGAAACGATGCGGACGAAAAATTAGAAGACGAAAACTGATTTCGTTAGCCACCTAGCATAAGGCCTCCCCTAAGCCAACCAGACGCGAATTCACGGACTCACTTAGAGAGATTAAACGCGGATAGAAAAGGCGAAACGCTCGAATAGGCGTAACGCGTAACTAGACGTTGTGTCTAGATATGTGTCACGCCTACAAAGGCGTATTATATGCAGATACGATGGTGAATAAGTATCGCCTGATCTGTGGGCACAAAAAAGACTGAACGCTTAACGGCATTTTCATTACAATACTGTTAAAGTGATATGACTTAATTAATATACATAGAACATTTCATGCAGTGCATATATCGTCAATTTTATGTAATTATGGTTAATTAAAATTTTATGTATATATTGTAAATGAATTGTGGGTAATGTTGTTTTAATTTTAAGTTGTAATGTAATTAAAAGAAGTGGCAATCTATTGAATTTAACTACATAATTTGATATTTATCAAATGTATAGTAGTGTAAGTAGTAAATGTTATATTATTTTATTAAAGTTTAAAAATGTCTTATTAATTCAAATATTTATAGCATAGTATATCAATTTAAAAATAACGATTCTATTCGGTGTACTATATTTGTGTCCATAAATTGTGACACAAGAAAACTAATTCTGAAATTGAGGACTTAAATACATACCATTATATTATATAGGGCTATAAATTAGAAACGGATACAAACTATAATAACGTAAATAGTGTAGCTTCGTGTTTACAAGGTGACTTATGTCATTGTTATGTACTTTTGTTAATATAGTATATTACATTATATATCGAGATTTTTCCGGATTTAATAGCTCAAGTGCACTCTATGTTCACTCAAATAATTCGATTCGACATTACCGGAGAGAAATCAATCAACAGCTGTGAATTCCGAATAGAAACAAATTTGAAGATATGTACATAGGTTTCGAGATAAAAGTAGTGTAAGATCCCAATAATTTACGAATAAAATGATTGCTCAGATCTAAATCAGTATTCAAATTAAAGGTGGGATTTTGAATATTTTTTTGAATGTAGAAGATGGGTATACATTCCTAAACTCTCTACTGGTAATAGTTAACTTATTTACACGAAATCTTCATTATCTTTTTTGAAACCCAGGACTTCGGGATTTGATCTGGCAGATACAGAACTAAATCAACAAGGTGATTATTTATTTATTAATAAATATTTTGTTGTAATAAAACACTTCTTATTGTCAAAGGCTTTTTATTACCTCATAACAATTACCTACTATTAGTTTTATCTCTATTTTATAGATCTATTAAAATACATTACTCGAGCGGAAAAGTGCTGCATTTCTGTCATTTATATACTTATTGAAGATGACGATAATATATAACTCAATTATCATTATAAAAATAAATCACTTAGATTTGATACAAAGGTCGCTTCATTTTTTTTTATGAAACCTTTTGTAAGTACCTACTCAGGCTTGATATTTGTACAAAATACAATTGTATTTGGATTCAGTGTCTTTACAATATCGTCTATTTCCTATTAATATTTTAAATATATATATTTATATGTATATATAAATAATATTTTTTCAAGTCAATTGTACAATTCTTTGTTTAATTATAATAATTAGAGGTACTATTAAATTTCTACCAGACTTGCACGTGTCTTTCACGCATGCGTCACTATACATAATATTATAGATCGCGGTTTCTGCACAAGTACTGACAATGAGAACTGTCAAACCAAAAACGTCAAGTTAGCTACACTGTTCACTTTAGTAGTCAGTAACCGCGCGGACAGCGTCTTGGTAAGACAAGTACAATTTACTGCGCGATTTTTTAGCGCAATCTGCTAATATGTCGCGCGTTTACCGACCATCTGACTATGTAGTCGAAAAATCGCGTTTGCCCACTTTCGAGAAGTACAAAGAGATGCACAAAAAATCTATTGAAGACCCAGAAGGATTTTGGACCGAAATAGCTAATGAATTCCATTGGCAGACCCCTTTTCAGCCCGGAAATTTCCTTTCATACAACTTCGATCTCAGCAAAGGGGACATTTTTGTTAAATGGTTGCAAGGGGCTGTAACCAATGTTTGCTTTAACCTTTTAGATCGAAACGTAAGAAATGGTCATGGGGACAAGATCGCTTACTACTGGTAAGTATTTCTGCAATTGCCATTGAATAATCAATAGTCAGCTGAGCGAATGCATCGCACTGAGACGGCGCGCGAACGTATTGATTTTTCTTTTTTGGTACGATTTTCCTATTTGTTTTATTTGCGACCATTACGTATTATTATTATTTTATGCATTATTCACTATTACCTAAGAGTAATTACTTAACGCTTACGTTTATTTTAATAGAAATTTTAGCGAAATTGTTGACGATTTATTTTATTGTTTTATTTCTCGTAATGAATCATATTGTTATGATGGTATTAGTCATTTAAAATATATATTTAAACGGTACTTTAGACATTTCATTAAATCAATTACAAATAATATGTTAATTAATTTAATTAAGTGTTTCATCTATCTTTCGAAACGTTTTATCGATGAATAGTTATGTATAAATTGCTTTTCTCTTCTTTAAGTTACTGTTTTATATTTATAATATATACCTACTTACATATAATTCGCTAATTATATCATACGAAATTACTAAACGGCAACTGTCCCAATTAGTATAATTTTATTTTATAAGAATTTTATATAGATACTTGAATTTTATAATATTCGAAAATCACCACTATGCTTTATTAAAAAAACCATCATAAGGAATCGAAAAAGGTCGGACATGAAGTCTAGAACCTCTAAGATTGTTTCAGATAACATAACGCTGCGCAATCTACAGACTTTGAGAACATCTCGAGGGTCTAGATTCCGCATTGCAGTTGATTCTTTAACGACTAATTTTAGGTATGATTAAATTATGCGGTGATTTTGCATTTAATGACATAAATCTTATAATTTTGTAATATATTTTTACAAGTTTTTTAAAAAATATATTATAAATATATTTTTATTTAAGTAGGTATTATTTTTTGACAAATAAGAAAGAAAACTTCTTATTGCCACAAACTGCACGAATACTGGCATATTTTAGAACATTTGATTTACTCGAATCTCAAATTATTGTTTCGTTGATTTTAATAATAAGTATTTTGGTATATTTTAAAAATATATATACATATATAATCAAAAGCGGTGAATTAAATAATTATGTTAAAGTGTTCTTGATAGAGTATGAAACCATCGTAATATATACTTATAATAACCATACATATACATATCAAATAATAACCATTATGTGTTAAATGAGACACAAAGATGGCGCGAGAGTGCATCACAAAGGGCAGATTCTTGTCAGAATTATCTTTTTTTATGCTGCAGCAAAGCTCGACGATCGACAGATAACCTAAATAGGCTAAAATATATTTTAAAAATGTATCTTTTAAACATATGACAGAGCTTCGTTAATTAAGAATTCATAAAAATAATAAAAACGAAAAAAATGGTTACAAAATTTATAGAACAAAATTTTGTCTTTAACTGAGGGAAACACCTCAATTTTATTATATAAAGGTCAACTTGGGGTCACATGAGTGCTAGCATTGCATATATGCATTTAATTATATAAGTTGCAATAGATTTTTACAAGCAGTTCATAAGGCAGATGACTGTTGATAACAAATAGTTATATGAAATATAATGATAACATACGACTGTTAGAGTGGATTACGTCACATTAAAACGAATTAAAATGATTGATTTGCAAACACCTAAGTACTGATATAACTATGAAATATCTTATGATTCTTATACATATATTAATAGTACAAACGTCTTACAATTGTACCACTAGAAAATATAAAAGCATGCACTAAAATAAAAATAAATTTGATTGCGGTGTCAACGTATAATTTTGATTGCTTTCAAAAAACAAATAGGGCTCAATTATTGTCTATAACTTCTTAATCCAAGATAATCGATATTTGATCTTTACCTTCCTACAGGTGCTGCATGTTTTATTGCAAACGACTTAAGTTAATTATAACTGACTACTCACGTAACAAATACATTAAGTACATACACGTCAGTGTATTTACGGTAAATTCAATACCCTTGCGTATCCTCCTTTACATTGACCTACTCAAAGATGATTATCTTAGAAAGACAATTTATAAATTAAATTTAGTATTTCTATATAGTATAGTAAATGCTTAGATTTATATTATAGGCTCTTTGTAACAAAAATAGTATTTTCCTTTTTGTTACTTTCCTCAATATTTATGTAACAAAGGTCGCGCGGTAACAAAATTACAGTGTACTTTATTCAAGTGGTCTTATTACAAGCAGAAAGTTAATGACTTTCTTAACTGACATCTTATAAGTATGTAGTTGTTATAAGATAATTAGTAGATAATAAAAACATAATGGCGCTTATTCTGTTATACGCAGTCATCAAACTTTTGTCAAAAGATTTTAAAAAATATATATACTTTTTATGTAATGAGTTAAAAATAATAGCTAGATAATGAGTCTCTGGAGCCAGTGGCTGAAATTATGAACTAAAATTACCCGGACATACACCACTTTATGTATATGCTTAATGAGTGTTTCTATTTCATCATGTGCATGTATGAGGCGCATGAAAATTTGTCACGAGTATCCACCATACTGCGTTGAAGCAGCGTGGTAGAATAAGGTTAACAATAACCTTCTCATCACAAGGAGGCCTTAGTTAGCTGTTAGACAGATTATACACGCTGTTTACAATCTTACTAATTTGGCAATGGCATTATCAATGATCGTTTAGACTAAAATAAAACAAATATACTCAATAGTTAATACTTTAATCAGCTCCAAAAGCTTATTTTATCTTTTCATATAAGTCAAATCATAGAGAACAACAAAGTATGAATCACAGACATTTTTTTTAATTTTTTTATAAGTCTAAGTTCCATACCAGCCCCTTCTTCATACCAGTAAAATAAGTATTTTTATTTCACTAATCAATAATCATAAAAGTGTAATTTTTCATCCGTTTATTTAAATATCGTAATATTTTAAAATAACAGAACTACTACTTTTTACAACTACAGTTCGAATTTTAAAATGTATGTTTATGGCAATGTATATCTGAAAAATATCTTATTTTTATAAGAAAATAATTTGACTTTTAGATTATTATACTTAACCACACTGTTGTCGTTATTATTTCCTTTAAAAAAGATATTGTGTGTTACCTTTAAAATATAGATACCTATATGCTGGCGCTGTTTTATCTGTTGATAATCTCATAAGATTGGACTTTCAATTTTCTCTCCGACAAATAAAAAAAAAATACATTTTAACATTCTATGACCGACTTGAAAGTATAAACTAATATAATACGAAAGTTCCATATCAATCAAAGTAACCGGAAAAATAAACAATAATAACATTTACCTCTAACTATCTCTATAATAATCCTATGTTTTATCAAAAATTTATTAACTAGTCTTATTAATCCCTCTTAAATAGCAAGGTCAATAAATGCGTTCGTATTTATAATCTCTATTCATCTTCTAGGGAAGGAAATCATCCCGACGACTACAGCCGCATTACGTACAAAAAACTGATGGACTTAGTTTGTCAGTTAGCTAACGCTTTGCGCGAAAACGGTATAAGAAAGGGCGACAGGGTTTCGATATATATGCCCATGATCTTGGAGACTGTTGTATGCATGTTGGCTTGCGCCAGGATCGGCGCTATACATTCCGTAGTGGTAAGGCAAATTGTTATATACCATAAATATATTTTTTTAGTCACCTTATTGCTTAGATTACAAGTCTGCCCGTCTCGTAGCTCTAGTATCTATGTAGATCATAAGGATGCAGGTCTCGAGGTTCAAAACCGATTCAAGAAAAAAAAAAAGTGATTGGGTTTTTTCTGTCAGGTGATGCTCAGTAGCAACCCGAAGTTTGGAAATTGGCAGTGTAATACTCACGTGTCTTGGAAAGCACGCAAAACCTTTCGTCCCGCCCCTGAACTCTCTCCGGTTGTGTGGGGTTGCGATCTTATCGAATTAAGAATAAAGGAATAGACAAGACAGTGCAGCTTTATTTTTGTATTCATTTTTTTTTCATTTTCTTTATATCTTCTTAAAATATTTAAACGTAAAATGTAAACTCAATTAAAAGTTTAACAAATGTAAGCAATGCTTGATGAGCCGAGATGGCCCAGTGTTTAGAACAGTGGTTAGAACGCGTGCATCTTAACCGATGATTTCGGGTTCAAACCCAGGCAGGCACCACTGAGTTTTCATGTGCTTAATTTGTGTTTATAATTCATCTCGTGCTCGGCGGTGAAGGAAAACATCGTGAGGAAACCTGCATGTGTCTAATTTCAACGAAATTCTGCCACATGTGTATTCCACCAACCCGCATTGGAGCAGCGTGGTGGAATATGCTCCATACCTTCTCCTCAACGGGAGAGGAAGCCTTAGCCCAGCAGTGGGAAATTTACAGGCTGATTATGTTTTATGTAAGCAATGCTTGGGAAGTCACTAGCTTCTAAGATACGGGGTTTCCTTGTTAAGGGGCGCAGGGCCTCTTTGATGTATGTATCATGTATCATAATAAAATATTTGTATTTGCACAACTCTCGAGCACTATATTACTTCCAGCGTCGTTCACTACTCTCCGTTGAGAATCACCACCTTAACCGAAATCCGACAGGAGTTCATCATTGTTTAGGTTATTTAACTCAGCATATTTAAATATGACAAGTACTTTTTCAATTTGGAATATGATATTCAATACGCGATAAGTCTCATTACAGGGACGTCCGTTAACAGTAAATCAATTTAACATAAATACTATTTCGTAATAATAATTTTCTAAAATTAACAAGTACTTTTCATTATAATTTATAATAAATAAATAATGGTATCTTTAATAGTTTGCGGGTTTCTCGCCGGATTCTTTGGCGGAGCGTATGGCCGACTGTAAGGCTAAGCTACTTGTAACCACGGATGGCGCATGGCGAGGAGAAAAGCTATTGGTCTTGAAGAAGACATGTGACGAAGCATTGGGAAAAGCCAAGAAGAACTTCAACCATACAGTGAACAAGTGCATCGTTGTATCTCATTTAAATAGAGTGACGCCTTGTGGAAAAATGCCTGACTCGAAATCCCTGGTAATATTAATTTATTTTAATATTGCGGTAGTTTATGTGTAATTGGTACGTCATATGATTTGTTATATTTAAGTAAATTCCAAAGTCCCTACAAAGTTAAGAATTTTACAACAGTAGTCAATATTTACAGTATGAATGGAACGACGACATCGATGTCTGGTGGCATGATATTATGGAGGGCCAATCGACCATCTGCCCGCCGGAATGGATGGACGCTGAGGATCCCCTGTTCATGCTGTATACGAGGTACGTCCTACCTCATTTTTATAAAATACTGTCCACGCGACTATTTAAACGCATTCTGTGCTTACGAAAAATTTTATCAATTCATTCAGGTGTTTAAATATTTATGAGTTTTTTGTTTATCTGTTTTACAAATGAATTCTGTACAAATTGATTTGAAAAAAGAACAAACTCGATGACGCTGTAACAAATTTAGGTAATGTGTATTATTTAGACTTCAATATTTTTGTTACAAATATTGTAATGTAGGGTTAAAATAAATTTTATCCCTTTAACTAAATAAGTATAAAAGGCATTTGTAAAAACATTTTAGGTACATAACAGCAAAACTGTTTTTATGCGATAAAGAAAACGCAGCTTCAGTGAAAACTCGCCTTTACAGTTGTTTTTACCATCATTTACTTTAAGCTGAAATCATTTGCGCCGATAAACCTGAGATCCACCCTAACGTATTAATTAAATTGAGCACGAGAATCTTTCTAGTGCTCAATATAAGTCTTCCTGTAAAGTTAAGGTTTCTTTCGGCACAAAATAACTTTTTATTGTTATGTAAATCATTTATGCAAATAGGCCTATGTAGTGATGCAGTTTGAAAAAAAGAAATGACATAAGGAGTCACTGCGGTGCAATATATCTAAATTTAACCTAGCCTAAACTTTTTATAGTAAAAAAATTACTTCCTTATTCAAGGCCGCTTATCTTGGAAAAAACTTATTAGCTTAAAATTATTATATTTTCCATATAATGTAGAGCACAATCGTCTTCTCTAGAAACTAGTTTACGAATGCCTCTTACTGAGGCATAAAAATATACTTATATTTTCTGTCCAGCTTTAGTTGCTTGAACCGTGACTAGTCTGAAGTGCCAATTAAGTTTTGAGATTGCCAAGATTGGTTAAGAGTTTATGTTATGTTATGTTTATGGTAACTGGTATATAAAAACCCCAATAGGTACAAGATCAAAGTCATCGTGTAATTTGTCAAAAATTAATATGACAAGTCTACCAAATCTTTTGTCCGAGGCCAAAGGTTTGGTTGTAGTTATTATTTTTGGCCGATGGTACCGAAGCCGAAGTTTCGGTCGGACACTAATCACAATACATCCATCTAGCATAGACTTCTTAATCATCAAAACGCCCTTGAACAAGCTGGAGTCAATTTCTAGTACCGGATACTCGCTATGTGAAACATTTAATATCTATCTATATATATCTATAGATACTAAAAACAATTAAAATATTGTTTGCTTATTTTTATTGCTTCTTAATTACATCAATTTATGTAACTTACATCCCGATGACAGATGTAAAATGATTGCATTTTTACTTAAAATTTCGTATTCATTTATACTTGAAATTACTGAATTAATTGCTGACATTTAAGCAATGTGGTATATACTTATTCGGGAAATACCTTTAACAACCCGTCGTAATATGTCAATGCTTATATATTAAAAATCTTCGAACTGAAAATATTTTCCATTAAAATACAACTATTATAGATACTATTAAACTTAAGTGAAATGTCAATAGAATTTTTAGCTGGAAATAACTAGCAATATTACTAAGTCAATACGAACAAGGTCTCGAGTCATATTAATAGCTCTATAGCATATTGACTTAACGCTATGAACTTCGATATTGCAACGCTATAATCGGTATTATGACCCAGCTTTACAATAGAGGTGGAATATATTTTTTTTACAAAGCAGCTACTCGAAATTTTTCTCGTCAAAGAAATTACCAACATTCGTTCCTTCTCCTTGAAAGTAAAGTATTGTATTAAGTGGATAAGTTGATAGTCCAAAGGTCAGGATCGCATCAGCGATTTTCTATAGTTATCATCATCATCATCATCATCATCATGATGATCAACCTGTATTATTCCACTGCTGGACGGCTCCCCCAAAGCGCCACTGAGCCCGATCTTCGGCCCTTCACATCCACGTTCTACCGGCCACCTTCCGTACATCATCGCTCCATCGTGCCAATTATATCTATAGTTATATTTAAAGTTAATTACTGGTGTGTTTCAATAGCGGGTCGACGGGTAAGCCAAAGGGCGTGTTGCACACGACAGCTGGCTACATGCTGTATGCCACAGCCACCTTCCGTTACGTCTTCGACTACCGCGAGAAAGACATTTACTGGTGTACCGCTGACGTCGGCTGGATCACCGGACATACGTATGTCGTTTACTCGCCCCTAGCCAACGCCGCCACTTCCGTCATGGTAAGATAACATACATGATATAAAACGATTTTTTCTAATGAATTAAATGTGTTAAAATTTTTATCTCGATTTTGATGGTTTTTATTACTATTAAAAATTAATTTACAGTGTTATTCTGTAAGAACTCCATCCGTATCTAGGTGATACTTTATTTTGATGCGTATCGCTTACAAGTTATAATATAATAGTTATAGTTAATGTCTCATGTCATCTGACATTTGACGATCGTGGTCTGTGATGAATTTCGAATTAATTTTTACAGGGTAGCCCTACAGATGTAACAGAAATATATCTGATATGTGATTCGAAATTCCATTATAAAAATGCATGTACCACAATTGACAATTTCGTAGAGCGAAAATTTAAGAGAATTTACTGTCGAAATGAAACTACTCTTGAAAAAAGGGTGTTTTACTGTAGACTGTTAGTTAGGCTATGCATACCAACAGTTATTTAAAATATCTAAATAAATTTTAATAAAATTAACAAATTGTATTCAATTACACATTACGCAATACTGGGATATGTTAATTACGTGAATAAAAGTAAACTATGTATTCAGGTCATAAACATTATATTAAAAGTTACAACTCATTATATTATGTAAATAATTCCATTATTCCTTTAATATAAAACTTTAATATCGTGAATGAAGTTTCTTCGGTCGATGTTAAGACAACATTTTCACGAATGCCCCATGTGAACTGCTTAGGCCTTATGAAACCGTAATGATTAAAATTAACACAAATTGCGTCCTTGGCGTAAGCGTACGGACACGCAATTTTTACTCACATAGTATAAACCTGCGACGTAGCGTTTTGAAGCAGCGTCGCCGTGTGCACAAAGCCTTAGAAACGCTTAATGGCTCACTGCTATTTCAACTTGAAATACTTAACTTTGTTTACATAATATTTATATTTGTAACAAATTTCCAAATATATTGTAACATAACATTACCTGATACGTAACAATACCTCATTACCGTTATGTTGAAAGTTACACGAATATTTCATAAATTCGAGTTTTTGAAATGAAACCCTTATAAAAACAACATCAAAAATCGTTACAATTAAAAAAAACGCTTATAACGACATTAGACATACTCTGTCAAGCAGTGTCTTAACTTTCGCGCATCACCTTAACATTATTTATCATTGAGTAGGTAATTGAAACAAACCTGTGTTTATCAATTTGCAAACTAAGTATCAAATCATAGAAATATGTTAGCAGGCAATTCTTATCTTTCAAGTTCAAACGATTTTATCAGTAGCAGCATCCTAATGATAATATCAATCGTTAAGATAAAATATAATTACTGTAAATTATTATATAAACGATTCTTATTTTATAATTACATAACCATTTCTCTTTATCATATATATATAAATATACGCTTCAATAATAACATGTACCATACGTAATAAAATAAAAATCATTATAATGATAAAAAAACCTAAGTGTATATTTGTGTTTAGAAAATACAGAATGATTAACTTTGTAAATATAATAGCATAGTTTTTCTTTACGTACGTAGATTTGGTTATTTTTTAAATGTTTTTTACATTTAATTTTCATGTTCATCCATTTATTTTAATCACCACAGCGTTGCTGGTTTAGAATGTTATTTTTCATAAATAATTTAATCAATGGGATATTGTAATTCCGTCTTCTTTGCGATTAACTTCACTGAAAACTCCACTACTCTTCTTCTATCTCTATCTCTCTAATTCAGTGGATACTCAGCGTAACACTAAACATATTAGAATTCCATGTTAAAAAAATGTACATTGTACAAAATGTAATTGATGATATTTATCGAATTAATTGAATACGATTGGATTATTATTCAACTTCCATTGACTTTTTTGCTAATTAATTAGTGAGCAGGCCATGAACTGATTGCCTCACGAGATACGTATAATTGTCGAATTGCTTCGAACGTAACATCACTGTATATTAAGTTAATATAATCGACTATGATGAACGTATAAAGTGACTTATCAAACAAAATTATCAAACAAAAAAAATAAATAAATGAATGTAGACATTGTTTTGACTAAAATTAAATGATAACTTAGTTCCAGTTAATCAGTAATCGCCAATAATTCGCGGTAATACAATAAAATTCTTAGAAGTCAAATTGACTAATATTATAAGTTGTATCTCGAGAAGAATACAATATTTGAGAAAGTTGAGCATAACTGTAGCTTGGCATAATGAAAAACTAAGTTCGTCTCAAAATAAATTACACATACCGTTAGAACTTTAATTTTATGATCAAAAATAGCTCCTGTAAATAAAAAAGGTGAAAGTATATAACACTAAACAAATTAACAACAGATTTAAATTCTAGGTACAAAATAATACGCTAAATTATATAATACTTCTATTACAGACTAGATGAATCATTATTATATAATTGCCTTCGTACCGCGAAATATGAAACGTTTTCTTACAACAGTGAATAAATGAGCCAAACTTGTAACGATACTAAGACGTTTCTACTTTATTTTTCAGTTTGAGGGCACTCCATTCTATCCGGACAACGACCGCTACTGGTCCCTGGTTCAGAAGTACAAAGTCTCACAATTCTACACCGCTCCCACTGCTATAAGGTCGCTCATGAAATTTGGCGACGATATTGTCAGACAGTAAGTACTAAATATATTTATTAAGTGTAAAGATAACGACTCCATCTGTACCTCGACTCGGTTTTAATTACATTAGCCTTGAACGTGTTATCAAGAAAACTATATTGAAAATATGTTCAAACTAGTTTAGTAGTGCAGTCAGTACGGTCCTTAAAGATTAACGATGGGAACTGAGTTTAGGAGCAATTTTAGCAATGTCCCGTATAATGACAAGAGAGTAAACACTGTGGTATAACAATAAATTTTGAAAATGTATATTGATATTGTACATCTATTGTCGTACATCCTTTGATTCAGTTAGTGACTTCCGTTAGGTATGAGTTCCGAGACGGCAAGGCATGATATGAATTGCAATACAATAAAAACTTTAAAACGGCCAATATTCGCCGCCATACTGACTAAATATATGTATTTAATACAGCGAAAATTAAATATAAATTGCACAAACAATGAACATGAAAGGCGAACTATGAAACGCTTATAACATTGACTTTCTCCAAATTGAAGCGGAATTACCAGAGCGGCAACGCTACAGCCGCTTAGCTCAAGGTGTAACCGAGCTTAGACATGGCATTGACACCAAGGAAGTGTTTTCTGTGTTGCTCGGTAAGCGTTTGACATGGCCGCTAGTCGCTTGTCGCTCGTTACTACGGGCTCGCTTACATGAGCGAGGACAATCGGACATTTACTGATAAAGGCATTAGTCACTTAAGATTTATTGTCACATTATTATTACTTGAATTTAATTCCTTTGCTCACAAACGAGTCTCAAACTAGTTCAGACTAATGTCAGGATGAGGTGAGTCGACCGAAAGTATAGACGTTAACACGTGGATAATAATCAGAGATTGTAAGTTTGTCCAGACTCAAACTCTAATTTGTTTTTAAAATTGATCTCATTTCTGATGGTAGGTGAATTTAATACTTACTTAAAAAAATGCTTTGTCCAATCGTTCTTGCGTGTTTGCTTAACCACACACTTTCGCTTTTTATAATTGTAAGTAAACTTATGAAATTAAGATCTTTCTTAGTTGTACTGTAAAAAGTATATCGTTAGTTTTAATTGAATCTTAATTAAACATTATTCAATTAAACTAAATTAAATGTTTAAATTAAACATGAACAACCTTAATACTACCCTTTACTCCATTTCGAAATATAATACTGCAGGAAAATACTCTATCGGCCAAAAATATAATAAAAATGACGTATTTATTTTTCAATATATCTACGTTATTATAATCGGTACCACCCTTAAAAGTTAATTTTCTAAAACTATACTTAGTGTTCCGATTATTATTTGCCAATGCTACTACAGGCTGAAAAGACATAACATCTTAGATCTATATCTAGTAACTCTGCTGATAGCAGGCAGGTTCAATTCTAAGAAGGTATTAGTGGATGCTGATAATATTATAATTGTGGTATAATATTCTATGATTTATTTCAAAGAAATTATGTTAAATATAATAATTACAGCGCTTTATTTGAGAGAGTGAATGTCCATATAAGTAAAGATTAATAAATATATCTCAGATACGTTTAAAGAATAACACTATTTTGATTGCGAGCCGATTCTTTTGTTTGTGAATTTTTTTTTACTATGAGCACAAAAATCTTTACTAACATAAGAGTTATTGAGTTTAAATCTTTAAATATATATCAATATGAATTAAAAATACTAGCAGCATTTCCTCGTTGAATGGTAAATCCGATCCTCTGGGCTTAAAACGAACCAAACCTCCTATCACCATTGAAAGCATTTAGGATAAAAGTGTTGTGCTGTTAATGAAGCATTTTACACTCCTATTCCAAGAACCAAGTGTTTCAACAACAAATGGGACAAAAACATAATTTTGAAAATAATGATATAAGTACTACAGTTAACAAACTCGAAACTCGGCAAAATCTTGAAAACGACTGGATTATGGCATCCTCCATATATCCGTTCCTAACAACACTCTCATCATTTTCTCAATTCCGGGTTAGTAAGTATATATGGCAGAACTTCATTCTTAGCACTGAGCCATCTCGACTCTTGACATCATGCGATTACAATATAATTGTAATGTAAAGGGCAAATGCATCAAAATAGCGTATTGGCTTAATTCGGGTTTCATTAGTTTTAGTGATTGAGAGTATTTATTTCTTACAAAATATCTTACTGCTAGTTTTATCAGTCATCAATTTATTGTATTCATTGCAACGTGATCTTGATTTTCAGTGGAAAAATCAGACGACTCTTCAAATGAATATTGATTATATTGGTCTTCATTGGTACTTCTCTATATAGTATAAAATAAAGTTGCGTCCTGACGTCTGTACGCTTAGATCTTTTAAACCGAGATTCGTCTTTCGGACGTCGTTGAGAGAGGTTGTGTTTGTTACTGCGATAAGATTGTTCGAATTGATGAAGTTAATAAGCATTTTGTTATCGTTTGTTGGTTCTTTGTTATTGTTTTGTTATGTCTAATGCGACACATCTGGTCATTTTTGCTTCGATTATGGCCTTTTGTTTCGCCTAATGAGTTGTTTTGTTTGTTCGGATTAGGTCTTTGTAGACCTAGTTTATTGTTATAGCTGGTTGTTTTGTTTGTTTCTTTGTCGGTTCGTTTTTTGTTGTTGCTATTTGTTGTTTTCGGCAATGGACGCCGACACTGAGTTGTCGTCCGATGCCTTGGTTGGAAGGAAACGGCCCTATGGCCTATCTATTTTTAACTCCGACTCCGATACGGAGACGGAGTCGAGGTTGGCTGCGAACAGTCAGAGGTCAGATCTAAAGGCCCACCGCCGTGAGTTTGTTGAGATGAAAACCACGGTGGCACGGGAAATGAGTCGGCGAGCACTCTAATGGTCTCGCAAGTTGTGAAGGAGCTCAAAACCATTATCGCATCTTTCGGGGCTATGTTTAACGCTCGAATAGCGGGGACTGAGAAGCGCCTCCCCCCGGCAAAAATCCTTCGTCCACCCCTAGCAGCGGACAAGCGACAGGCTGTGGTGCAGAATATGGCACAAGCAGTTCACCAGACTCCGCCACTGAACCCTGCATCTGCACCTAAGCGGATGGCTCCAGCCGTCACGCCGGCATCGATAGCAGGCCCATCGGGTGCTATTATTGTGCCGGAGACGCCTACACCACAAGGGGTCCAGGAGACGACCTGGTCAACAGTAGTTAAAAAGGGAAGGAAGGGTACGAAAACTCCCACTCTGGCAGAGGCCGCCACCACAGCTCCACCATCAGTAGCCAAGGCGCCACAGGCGGCCAAAAAAAATAAGATAGTAGCCCCTCGCACGGCTGCAGTAGTTGTGACACTGCAGCCAGAGGCGCAGGAAAATGGCATCACATATGCCCACACTCTGGAGCGGGCCGAGCAGGGTGTCAATCTCCAGGATCTAGGGATTTGCGGAGGACTCAAGGTCAGAAGGACAGCGACGGGAGCCAGGGTGTTGGAACTCCCGAAGGCACAGGCGGAGCAGGCGGAGAAGCTAACCGAGAAGCCCCGCACTGTGCTGGACGGAATCATCAACGTTGTACGGCCCGTGAAGCGGGTGGACCTCAAAGTGACAGGCTTGGACGACTCCGTCACAAAGGAGAAGGTCGTCGCCGCAGTAGCACGCGCAGGGTACTCCTCCCCAGAGGCGATTAGGTGCGGGAATATACAGCGTGGTCCCAGCTTTATGGGCATGGTCAAGGTGACATGCCCCGTAATAGCAGCGAAACACTGTCCGATGTCGGTCGTCTCCTGGTTGGTTGGAGTTCGGCCAAGGTGTACGTATTGGAGGAACGCCGTTTGCGCTGCTTCAAGTGCATGGGTCTTGGTCACACTAAGGCGCTCTGCCCATCTAAGGTGGAACGAGGAGGACTGTGCTTCAGATGTGGTTTCGAAGGACACAAGTCAGCTACCTGCACCGGAAAATTGCACTGCGCAGTGTGCACCGACGCTTGCAGGCCCTTCGAGCACTTGATGGGGTCAAGGGAGTGTAACCCACCCATCACAAAAGGAAAGGTGGTCGACGGCACCCAAACCACCAGTAACGGCGGACGGCGCCAAGCTGAGGAGGAAACTGCCATGTCATCATGAAAGACAAGCTAAGCTTCCTTCAGACGAATGCCAACCACTGTGCCGGGGCTCAGGACCTGCTACTGCAGTCCATGGTGGAGTGGCAAATCGACCTGGCTGTGGCCTGCGAGCCCTACTTCATCCCTTCCCTACCTCACTGGGTAGAGGATTTGGATGGCAATGTCGCGATCCTAATTCGGAACGGAGCGGGTCGGGCTACGTAGTGGCGGGGTAGGGAGAGTACGTAGTTGTAGGAACGTATTTCTCACCCAAATGCAGCCTGACGGATTTCGAGATCTTCCTCAGCTCCGTCAGAGCTGCGAGGTCCAGGCGGTCGTCGAAACAATATTATAAACAATCTACATTTCATTTCAAACGATTATTTCATCTCTCTTTCATCAACTCTTTGATTAATTTGTTCGAACAACATTATATAACCATATTGATTTCATTGTTAATCACTGGCCTTTCCCCTTTTCTAATAACTGATATCGATTATAATAATATTTAATAAATAAATCACTCACATAATGATGTTTTAGTAAACATATCTACTTATTATGCAATGCCTTCAATGGAGGTCAACAAGAAATTAACGTCATATTTTCAGCGGTCACGAGTAAACGATAAACAACGACTTGCCTTATTTTGAAAAACAACAAATATTGCCATGTACCTTAAAAAATGTTTATGTGCACACTGCTTGAATATGAACGTAATTAAATTGCCGTTAATATTTATTGCTATTTGAATCGATTTTAATTTATTATTACGAGTTCTATTTAACAAGTTGTCGGCTAACCACTCGTAAATAAACAATCACGCGACCATTTTCTAAAAATAATTGTCACTTCATAAAATACAGCCTCTCACAATTAATACAATTTGATATGAAGCAGGGCCGGACCGTAAGTTTAGGGGCCCTGGGCTAACACTACTTAGGGGCCCACCTAAGACATATCTGAACGTAGACTTGAAACCATACGACCTGTTTAATTTAATAAAATTATGGATTCTTTCGCATTATCATCTATTTTTGACTTTGACTTGACTTAGCTGGGTGGGTCCCCTTGAATCCACGGGGCTCTGGGCTGAAGCCCATAAAGCCATATGGTACATCCTAATATGAAGCAAAGATTAAGTATCTGAATATCAAAGTAATTAAGGGTCCTGAGATTATTAAAAAATTGCGTGGCAAGTTTGAAAGCTTTCAAGATTGTGAAACTGGAAAGTAACACAAAATCGTTTCTCAGAATAGAGATAAGACGAACGCTAGATATTTCTAAAGATCAGACACATAACACAAACTCGCAGGTACTGTTTTTGCTAACTTTTGTTTAAGATAGATACTACAGCCAGTAAAAGTCATATCAGTGGATTAAATAATTGTAAGAAAATTTTCTGGATTGCGAAAGGAATTTCGATAACCTTCAAAAATGACAAAATAATAAAAAAATTACAAGAGCATACAAATAATAACAAAATCGCTACTCCGGTCTGTACCGGAGTGGTGATGACGGAGTAGCCGGAGTAGTGGTGACGAATGAGCAAATGCATTTATTTAGTTAAATAGATATTTAAATATGACTATATATTTATCTTTTTTGTCAACTTCACCCTAAAGTAATTTAAATCTAGGTAGATTTAAGTAAGTATGAAATCCTCTTCGTTTTTAAATAAATATATTGTTAGTATTTAAATATAATACATATCTATTTGAGCACGGGCCACTTCTCAGCTATGGAAAGTGCCGGTTGAGGGCAGGATATATCTTCGGAAAGTTAGAATTGCGTGATCCGATTTTTGTCTATTTCCACATTAGACTCACTGCTTCCAATAATTTATATTGATTATCAGATTATTATTAGAAAATAACCTTAACGTTAAAAATAGCACATTTCCTAGAGTGTAGGAAATTTTTTTTGGACCTTATAAGTACAAAATGTATATTTCCGATAATCGTTATATCATTCTTTTTGATTATTTATTAACTTGTACTTTATCTCTTTGCTTCTGTAAAAATATAGTTAACTCATTAAAATAAAATAAATTCTAATACATGATACAATTCCTAAAAATAAATTAAATTATTTTTTAATGATATTCTGTTTGTACATTTCTTGCTTTGCTTTTATGCGAACGGCCGTACTTGACCTTGCGTTCGATTGTGTTAGATAATATTAAATTGCGCTTGCGCATAACTAGTGCTTTATTCTGTAATGTCATTGGAAGTAATTCATATAAAATTCAAATTCTATTAAAGGTAAAATAAAATATTGTATACTCTGTACTAAAAATAAGTGTTCCGCAGGGATGGTTTTAGGTCCGATATGCGTTATATTATATTGTTCTCTTGTGTTATTTTACTTTAAGTTGACAGGAAAAACACCGTTTATAACACGTAAACAACATAATTATCACTGACACATAATTAGTTTTGACAGGTTTTATTTTTTTCAGAATATACTAAAAACTGTTTCGTCATCTATGCCTAAAATACTAAATATAATTAGAGTAAAATAATGTAATGTCGATCTTATATCAGACAAAAGATTTCTCAGCTTAAAATACACCTAAGAATTTTGACGAATTACCTCTGAATCAAATTTAAGCTAAATTCTCATATAACCTTACAGGTTGGCTCAGCTGAACAGCATCAACGTTCACAAAGTTAAATAACTAACATTGATACTGCTTGATGATTTAATTATTTTGATGGCGAGATTAATCAATTTTTTGTTATTTTTTCTATTTCCTATAATTATAATATAAATGTGAAGACTTTTTCATTCGACGCTTAACGGACTTGACGGAAATTAGTAAAAAATATTTAAAAGAATATAATAACGGTTCTGACGAATTAATATGTAATATCTCGAAAAAGAAGACATTAAAATTGTGTTTGTCTTTGATACCGCGCAAATATAATGTAAAAGCTCGAACTAAAGTAAATCTTAAGATTTTCCAGTAAAACCTAAGATTTACCGACATGAGTTGGTAAATGTAAGTATTTATTATAAAGGGACTACTTTTTCGGACTTTTACCATTCTAACCTAACATGTAAATCCTAAGATTTACCAAGTGAATGATGGTAAAAGTTCGAATCCCAAAGTTTTATGGATATTCACCTACCATTCATAATCAGTAAATTTTAGATTTTACTGGAAAATCTTAAGATTTACCGTTGTTCGAGCTTTTACAGTAACATATATATAATTTAAACATACTTATTATTGTTTTTGTTTTAGGCATAATTTGTCGTCACTTCGAGTTTTGGGAAGTGTAGGAGAACCTATAAACCCCGAAGCTTGGCTTTGGTATTACAATGTGATTGGCAGCGGTAGATGTTCCATCGTTGATACTTTCTGGCAGACTGAAACCGGCGGTCACGTACTCACCAGCCTCCCTGGAGCTACTCCGATGAAACCTGGGGCTGCTGTAAGATATCATCTTTATCATTTTCGAATAACAATATAGTAGTACCGTATTCAATCTCACATTTTTGTAAAGTAAGTAGTTGATTTTACCGTCGAAGAATTTTTAATATTGATTTCGTATTAATAGTACTTTCATTGTAATTTTTATATTTATTCATTATTTATAAAAGGGTTTCCCATTCTTTGGAGTGGAGCCGAGTCTCATCGATGAGAACGGAAAATTGATTGAGGGAGTCGGCGAGGGATATCTGGTCTTCTCCAAGCCTTGGCCCGGGACCATGAGGACCCTATTTGGAGACCATGACCGATATGAAAAGGTCTATTTCTCGAAATTCAATGGATATTATTGCACTGGCGACGGTTTGTAAATCTGTTATTTATTGAACTTTATAACATAAAGTTTATATAGGGCAAGAAATAACAAATGCCAATAATAAACTGTAACAGTTTCTAATTTAGGGATATCTACACTTAAATTTCATATAATTACCTAAAAAATGTTATTGAGTTGATATGATTACGTAGACATTTTGCAAGTTTTTATACTATTCGTATTCGTATGTATTCCTTTTATGCAAAGTTTGATATAAACTAAATATGAAGAAATAACGAATGAGAATAGATCAATGGATACTTCACTTTACACGTTTATTAAAAATGCAAATGCAATATATTGAGAAGCCACACCCATGTCATTTTGCGTTTTTTTTAAATAGGCGCTAGGCGTGACGAAGATGGTTTCTTGTGGGTGACCGGACGTATCGACGACATGCTGAACGTATCCGGACACTTGATGTCGACGGCGGAAGTGGAAGGCGTGCTCACCGAAGAGCCCAGGGTCTCTGAAGCTGCTGTAGTATCTAAACCTCACCCCGTGAAGGGTGAATCACTTTACTGCTTCGTCATACTCAACGAGGGCGCTAGATTCGACGCTGACTTGGTCAATGCTTTAAAGAAACGCGTTAGAAATAGAATTGGTGCGTTCGCAGCCCCAGACATAATCCAGTACGCGCCCGGGCTGCCGAAGACGAGATCCGGTAAAATTATGAGGAGGATACTCAGGAAAATTGCTCTCGGAGAAAAAGATGTCGGGGATACTTCGACGCTGGCCGATCCGTCAATCGTCGAAGAACTGTTGAACAACAGACCCAAAGCTTAAATAGGCTACTTTTTAAGTTCCTATTTAATTTTCTAGATCCCCTTGTCGTCACTGACGTATGCCGCTTAGATTATATTGATAGTTGAATGTTGATTAAAATGCACAATATTTGTTACAACGCATTTGAGCATGGCCTCGTTGTTTGTTTAAAAATAATTACAAAATTCTATATCGATATATTGTTATTGTAATATTAATAAGAATGTTTTATTAAAATAATAAGTCATATAATTAGTACTGCTTTGTTCCCGCGGGTTGTTTAACTGAGAAACATGATGAACTGTGTCCTTACAAAGGATTACACAAACAGGTTTACAGTTATATCGTTACGAAATATACAATTGGTATAAGAGTTACGATATTGAGCATTTTAAAATAAGTCCGAATTAAAATCATTCCATAGAATCCACCCGTAGTCATTAGGATACATAAATGCTTATAATATTTCATATTTTAACTTTCAAAAAAATTAAATTATATATTTAATACTATACGAAATATATTTCGTGAAATCATAATATCCATGAAGGTTCATGTTTACCTTTTGTCCGAGCCGTATAATAAAACTTCTCAGTAAAAACACGTAATATCTATCTCTGAATAACAAAGTACGATGTTGCATGATTATATTTGTAATTTAAGAATATATGCAATATTTTTAATAATTAAAATCAATTTTGAAATATCTACCAAAATACCAAACAGTTTTTGGGAAAACTGCACTTTTAACAATATTGTGTGCCTAGCCTTTAAATTAATGTATTAGTTTTAGATAACTTACTGTGAATCTGTAACTATCATTTGAGTTAAATTTATTTAATATTCATACAAATAATTATAATTTAGGATGCTATTAAAAGTTTGTCTCAAATGGTTCCAATGCTTGGTATACTATTGTAATGTCACAAATCATTATAATTTTAACAGGGATTTCTTTAGCATAATAATCAGTTGTATATTTAGTTAGGGGTTCTATTTATTTTGTACTAGTTCTGGTTATTCTTCGGTTACATATTAAACGGTTAAAATTGTCCAAACATATCTTACTCCGTTGCCATTTAAAAAAGAATATTAACAGCATTTTATATCTTGAATACGAAATTGTATACAATGAGTTTACTTTAATGTAAAGTTCCTATTGTTTTGATATTGCAGGCGATATTAGCTGTAAGGAACTTAAGCGATGTTTTATATAATTTAAATGTTTAGTTCCTTGGAATATTTACGCACACGGATTGATATTTCTATAATTGTGGCCACGTTTTAGGATAATTAGGTTCATGTAATCTATGTGTAGTTGTAATTACAGTCGACGGATTCGACTGCACCTCTTTGTGAAGCACAATTTGATGATGCATAAGGTAGGAAATATTTGTGAATTTATTATTATTGTAAGTAGCATAGGAAGGCCATGTTGTAGCTTAATCGCTTTCTAACTTACGATCTATTGTTCGCGAATTTACTTATATATATTTTTTAATTTTTTTTTAATAAATTTATATTCGGTAATCTCAAAGCGCAATTATTTTCAACACTAAACGTTATCTTCAACAGTGACAAATTCAAATACTTACAATAAGTATTTACACAAAACATCCCGTATTGTTCATGTAAAGATATTCAATATGTTCACAATTATATATATTTTTCAGAATGTATTATAAAAGTATATTAAATTTTATGGCAATAAATTACTAGTAATTGTATAAGATGTGCTTCGAATCGATTTTGTTATACGTAAGTTATACGATTTATTTATCTTATTTTTAAAAATGCTATTAAAGCAAATATGTTGAACACAATGTGTTTAAATTAAAAAAAAAAACAACACTTGACTGTTTCAAAATTTCATTATACCATTGTAAATTATTAAAAAAAAAAGTGATACACGAATCATTACCATTATATGTATTGGCGAAGGCCGTCCTATGGGATTCCATTAAAATGTTATGAAAATTGAGTACCTACGCGAATAATAGATTTATATTCACTTTATTAAGTAGTAAAGCTGGTGTTGTAGATTTGATGGGTATTAAATATTATTAGTAGATTGAAGACAAAAAAAATTGTCCCAAAAAAATTAAATAGGTATGTGTAATCTAATAAAATTAGATTTAAGAATGGAATTGTGATTGTATGTCGAAACAAACATATCATTAAAAGTGATATATTACTCCAATTGGTTGTCAATTATTTATCCATTCAGGATCAGTTTTCTACACAAACTTGCAAGACCAACTACACTCAATACCCATTCTATAATTACATACAATCACATTACTTTCACATCTCAAGCCAAAATCACTTTAAAAAATAATCCTTTGATCGTAGTATCTAAAATATACATATATTTAAACAAGTATCAAACCGGAAAGCCGTGCCATTTAATAATATTAATGTGAAAATATATAATTTGCTATCTTATGGAAGTTAAGTTCAAGAACGCAGAATGCTACCGATACGAGCATCTTACCAAGTTTATATAAACGTCATATAAACATGAACTAATCAGTATTTTTTATGATGTAGGTAGGCGGTTACCATGTGATGGTAAGTGGTCACTACCACCCATAGTTATTGGCGCTGGAAGGAAAAATAACCATTCCTTACAAAGCCAATGCATCATCATCCTTGGGAATTAAGATGTTATCTGTCTCGTCTCTGTAGTTACACTGGCTCACTCACCCTTCAAATCGGAACAAAACAATATTGCTATTAGGCTGTAGAATATTCGATATCTACTCAGACGGACTTGCACAAAGGCCTACTAAGTTGATTTAAGTTTTATTCAAATTATCATTATAATTGAATTATAATATAATATAATAATAAATAAATATAATGGCCCTTTGGATAAAAGTAACTATTTGATTAAAAACATACATTGTATTGCTACATAAGTTAAATATCTAGATAAAGTGTCGCACTACAAAGGAATTAAAACAGACGAGTGAACTTTGTTATCTTAGTGTGCGTTACATCTACGCTTGACACGAACGTCATACTCCTTTATTAGCGTGCGTGTATTTAGTGGAGCAATTGTTGGCTATTATTTTTTATACACGTTCTCAGATTTGACAGTCTATATATTATATCAGATAAATAAAATCAAACAAGTATTGCTATTAATAATTTAAAATTGTCACAAGTCAATACATTTGCAAGGAAAATTATAAGATAATGTTTTCTCGACACAGTCTCGATAAAACCACCATTTTGTTCACGCACTCATTTTTCTTTCATTCATTTACATACACAACACATCTTTTCAGTTCCTTATTTTAAATTCCTAAAAAAATCTTAAGGTATGGATATGCTTGAAGTGGCTTAATTTGATTTACACTGATTCATTTTCTCCGGGAAAACTTACAAAAATATCTTAAACTACATCATTTATATAATATGGCGCTTAGGTACTGTTCTTCTCCAAAAAAATTAGAAGTGAAAGTAATAACTACTTATCTGTAATATCCTCTAAATTGATTATTATTCTCTTTTAATTCCTCAACTATCTATCATATTTTTTATTTACATTGGAATATTGGAAAACAATATTACCTTTGGCTTAATTTTGCAAAATATCTATATAATATAATTCAAAAAAATGTTTTAACCTAATTGATCCCCTTTGTCGACTAATAAGAAAAAACCTGTGAAACTTTTCTGCGCAATATCAGGGTGGTGAGATATATTGCGCGGCATATATTTCTGTAAGCCCTTGCCCAAACGAGCAAGGGCAACGACAACAGTCCCGCGCCCTGTGCGAACTTTCCACGTATGGATCTTCTCTGTCTTATATGCAAAAATGTTTGTTAATTTTTGGGGCTACTTAATTTGTAAAAACCATTACTTAAGTACTGAGTGGCTTGGCAGAATCTACATTCCACATCGGTGGTAGTAATTAAGTAAATAAATGTCCCCCAGTTGGGCTAATTTTGAATCTTTATCTACACCGCGGTGGCAAATCTTTAACACGTTTACTATTGCCACGAATTTTAAACGTAAGTTAAGGATGCTGCCTACATTTCGTATGAACACTTTAAGCTGTCATTGCTTTACGTCAGCTATTCGGATGCCTGAACGACGGGGTAGCTATCCCCGGTACTATTATCTTAAAATACTTTGTTCCTGAGATATTGACAAAAACAAATACTTTCATAAATTAACTTTAAACAAATACATTATTAACTATAGAATCGGTTTTATAAAGTAGACTATTATTATTATGTAATTTTTTAAATTATCAACCCGAAATTTAGATGTACGCACGTCTGATTATGAAAGTGTGGAATAGCGAATGCACACACTCGGATTTTAATATCTCCTTCATAATTGGCTAATCTAACAGATATTTTTATGCTGAATACAAGCATGGCTATAGTCGGACAACATCATTATTAACAACATTCATACATTGCACATTCACGTAGAAACCTAATAAAACTAATGCCGAGGACTATAAATAATAATAAATGCATGGAACGTTTTTCATTGATAAATTCTAAAAAAAGAATAAGACTAAAAACTTAATCTGACTAATAAAAAGAATAATTATATAATACAAAATTGTATGTTGAATCGTCCAACTAACGCTAGAGAAAATACCTAAAGCTACAATACGTACTCTTCAAAACCGAAAAAAACCAGCGTGATAATATTTTTTATTTTTTATAAACAAATATTATTTTAAACGGCTGTAATTCTGTAGATTGAAGGCAAAGAAAGATTCTGTGACGAACCGATGGCCGTACAAAGAGATAAATTTACTGAACACTTTAGTTGATTCTACTTTACATGCCGAGTTAAAGAATCGTTGCCAATGTTCTTATTTGGTGGTGATAGTGATACACATATATCGTGTCCATATAATATTTACAACCACTCTGTGGAACCAGCTTTCGCCGACGGTTTTTCCGAACCGATACGACTTGGGAACCTTCAAGAAAAGAGCGTACTCTTTCCTGAAAGGCCGGCAACGCACCTGCAAGCCCCCCGGTGTTGCAGATGTCCATGGGCGGTGGTAGTCACTTTCCATCAGGTGAGCCACCTGCTCGTTTGCCACCTATGACATAAAAAAAAAAAAAAAACATCGATTTTTTATTGGTTTTAAAGCTACTACATCATACTTTACAAAAAAAAGATACGTCTTATGATTGAACAAGATTTATTATTATATTTATACATTATATTGAAAAAAAGATATACATATTTATATTTTATTTTGGGTAAATAAAATATTAACACAATTAAACAACATATCATAAATAAGAAATTTGAAAAATAAAGTGAAAATTTTCTGTTATTTTCCTATTTTGTTTTAATTTTTTTAGATGCAGGCGTGGCTAGCGTTTGTGTTGTCTTGAAGTAAATTGCGTAAAATACACCAGACGCCATAATAAGTATAGTTGACAGCACAGTTATATATTCAACTCGGTTTCTGAAAAGAAAATAATAATGTTACTAATTCTTAATGTTTGTTATTAAATTTTGTATTGTTAATAAATATGGTGCTAGTCTTTATAACAGGCTATATAAAGACTATTACTGTATACCATTCGAAGCTCCTATTTTACATTATCTCAAGTAAAGTAATATTACTCTGAGTTAAGTAAATATTACCTTAACTTAAATAACAATTAATAACATACTACATATTATACAGATTCAAAATATATACTTACTCAAATGGTGTTCCACAGATGGTATACCAGTTGGCGCCATTTGGTGGCACTTTGCCACCGACACAATGGAAGTCAAAATAATCCTCATTATAATCTTGAGGACAGAAATATTTCCTCTTGTATAAAGTCTGTAATGAAAAATAGTATTCATCGCGTGATTCCTTTAAAAATTTTAGATAGTAAAGTTCAAGCAATGAAAATTGAATCAAAGTGATATTATAAATAAATTATATTTAAAAACCTCGTAATTGTTGTTCGTAGCAAATATAAAAAAAAAAATTGAAATGATCAATCAAATCTACCTGTCCAAAGGGTGACGTTAACGAAGCCACTTCATTACAAGGGCCGACCGGCTCGTGTAAGCCTGTAGACCATTCCTTCTCAGGGTTGAAAAACGCCACAAACACCCAATAAATTACATAGTGAACGGCAAGTTGTAATATCAATACATAATCGATCTTTGTGAGCCTGAAAACATAAGTAGGTATACATAACATAGGTAACAAAGTATGTATAATGATAGTAAATATAGAGATCAAAGTAGAAAAAAAACGTTTAAATCATCCTGTAACCAAGAGCCCATCTCATTGTCGTATGGGGCGATTTTAGGATTTTAGTCTGTTTTATTCTATAATAAATTAACTAGCTGTGCCCGCGAATTCGTGCGCGTTGTTTGAATTTAAGTTATTTGGATATTGTAGCGTGATTTTATTTTTATTCTATATATAATTCTAAAATAAAAGTAGCCTAAGTTACTCCTTATTACATCCGCTGTCAGCCAGTGAAAGTCCCGTCGAAATGGGTTCAGAACAAACAGACAGACAGACAGACAAAAATTGTAAAATATGTTATTTTGGTATATGTACCGTGTATGTGTACATACATATGCATTTAGTAAAAATGGGTTATTTTAATATTACAAACAGACACTTTTATTATATGTATAGATTGAGCACGCTTACATACTTCAATCAGCAATAAGGAATGAACCCACAATGACTTAAACAAGAGCGGATGTGACTAGGTAGAATTGTTATTTTGGTCACTAGGTAATTAGAATTAACTGATGCCGCTTAACCACCAAACAACCAGTATGTACTGCTATTAGTATTAAAGTTGGCGACTAAAAAACATTAATATTAAAATCTGATAATGTCATTATTATAACATTTCAGACAATATAAATATATATTTTTTTAATTTAACCAACTCTTTGGTAAACCTATCTGTCAGTCTCTTAGGTAAATCCGTATTATTCTCTGTTTATATTAATATTTACCTAGATTAGGATCTACGCGGCTCAACTATAAAAGTATTATCAAAAGTTGAGTTATTTATAAACCATTAACTTCGTATTTTTGATTATATAACTGTCTTTACAATAACATATTTAACTAGACATTCTAGCTAACCGTTAACCGTTTTATCTTAATACATTTTTAAAAAAGTAATAATTAAAACTTTAATTCATTAGTTTGTTCAAATTTTGTATTCATTAAAATATCGTGTATTGTTTGATCAGGTTCGGTTCGGTTCGGTTCTCGGTTTGAACAGCTGAGACAATTCGAAAATAACTATTGAATTGTTTTAATGTCGTGTGCTTTATAAACACGTAATTATATATTTGGGAACAATATGTTACATCAGGATTATAAAATGTGTGTGTTTAGTATGTACTTACTTATCTTTGTTCTTCTCACGGTCACTTAGAAGGCCTAGCACGACGATGACGAAATAAATAGAGAATAATAGAGAGAAAGTAACTTCAGAGTGTAATTTGTACACGTCATGAAGTGGATGATAAATGGGAATAAACAATAGAACACCACCAGGCATGCCCAATAGTGTCGCTATCAACAAAGACTTCCATTCGACTCCTTTTCTGTAATGTATAAATATCAAAAATTTATTTAAGCATAATGAAATAATATTTAGGTACCTACATTTCGTTTAAGACGTAATCACTTACGTAGCGGATGACCATTGAGCCACTCGAGGCGCCAGCCACCTTCTACTCGAATCGAAGAAGAAGTAGAAACTAGATGCAAATGTGCAATGGAAATAATAGGAATTCCAAGGCACCCAATAGTGACGATCGAAGATATTCGGGTCCGTGTCGTGCCATGTCCAATGTACGAATTTAACAGCTACTATATCATATGGAATGTCAATTAACACTGTTATCAAGCCCACGGCAAACGGTTGCGCATACCTTGGTAAATTCAGTTTATGCACCGCATATGCGGCATGATAAATGAATGCTGGATCTGTAAAAAATTAACCGATATTTAATTTTTATGTCATTTTTTTAAATATATTTTCGCAAATGTTAGATAAAAAATATTACATAACAGAATGATGTGTAAGGGCAGACGAGCACCAAGGAACACGATAGGCGTCTGCGAATGCCAGAAGTTGTCATATTCGGGAAGAACAAAATGCCAGAAATTGTCCGCATAAATTCCATGCAGTACGGTCCCCAGCCAAAAGTAAGGCCACCGCCCACCCTTGCGGAAAGCTGAAATATATCAAGATAAGTAGGTAATTTTTTATGAATATCAATATTATCCGGTTTTTTACTTTTATTACATGTAATTGATAACTGACTAAATATTGTCATATAGAATATTAATACATATGTATAATCATTTAATATAATCATAATTATGTAATCATTTCACGTAATGGAAAAATAATCTAAAATTTTGTATAACTCAAGTGATTTACCGTGTATCAAAGTTATAACACCCGCAAGGATGTAGACCGCCTGTGAGATCAAGAAAGTCGGTTGAGCTGCCCATAATTGTTTAACATCATTCGTAGTTACCAGCCATTGCAACCACTGGAACAAAAAATGGGTATATTCAATTTTCTTTATACTGGTTATGTACCGTACCACAAATAAGTATTATGGGTGAATTTGGAACATAGGCGTATTAGGTAAAGATTCCTTTGATATATTTTAATATGTATATTTTTATAAAATACTTGAAAATATTACAGTTAACTTAATTATATATTTTTTTCAAAAATATATCGATTTACAATTTTTGTGGACGTGGCGATAAATAAATGCGTCGTTGTAATAAATCTTTGTTTATTAATATGACAATAAATCGATGGAGAAGTTATATATAATATATGTTATATATAATTTGGTAAGTTGTTATTCTCCACACTGGTTCTTAATTCCTCCATATTTAATTAGGTTAGAAAAAGCAAAAGCCTACAAAAGCAAACAATTATAGTGGAAAAATCTATGTATGTGTATGGTGCACATAAATGTTTAAACAAATATACTTCAATTGTGTAAATGATAGATTATATTAAAATTCGATATTCTAAACGATAACTACTTAGCAGATAATATTGCTAGAATTAACGCATGTTCAGCCTTCTTATGTCGTCCTGAATGATGTAAAAATATCTTCAATTCAAACCATATTACAAATAACTATATAAATTTTATCACAAAATATTAAAAGCATAAACAATTTTTTTTCCAATTTTGTACTCTTAATAAATAGACTAGATGTAGTATCTGACATCATTATTGTTCTAATTAAACCCGAAACTCTTAAAGTTACAAATTTTCCATCGTTAGAAAATTACAACACTCATCGCTCTGTAAATAACCCTAATCAAAATGATGGAATTGTCGTATTTCTAAAACAAGCGCTAGATTACTCTTTAAAGAAAGTATTATTAGCTACTTGTCTAGTTATTGAGATTCCTAATAAAGTAGTTGTAATAGCTATCTACCGATCTCCGTGTTGTAAAAGCTTTACAAATTTCATAATTTCGCTAGATAACTTACTTAGATACTTCTTACAAAAGTCGCAACAACATAATTATAATGGGCTATTCGACTGGTTTTTAAAATCCATTTTATATTATTTAGTAGAGGTTAAGGAACCCGATAAAAGTTGTTTTTTTTAATTCTAGTACATATTTGCTGAAAAGTATCAAATTAAAAATTCCATATTTAAATAGCGCGCGAAAACACTACTTTGAAAATATGGCGCTGCAATGGGGTCGGTGACGTCACTTGCCTGTATTGTAATCTGTGGCACATATAATCCACATATAGTAGGCAAACGAGGTTAACAAGCAAGTGAAGTCATCATAAACCCGACCTATCAGAAGCGTTTTGTGTCACGTGACAAATATTTAAAAAAATGCATTTTTATTTATGGATTTTTGAATAAATAAATTATTATTTTCAACTTTCGTTAATAAATAACCATTTTAAAACTCATAATATATACTGATTACAATAATTATTTTTCGCATTGTCAAATAGGCTATTGGTGATTTAATTAAACTTTAGTAAGTTTTATTTAAAAAATTAAGATACTCAATAGATTATTTGAATTTGTTGACCAGCCATTGTCAGGACAGGACACTTGTATCCAACTAGAGATAAAAATTGTATAGATCATGCCATGTGATACGGTTTTGATATTTTATGGAACAGCCTGGGATGCGGTAAATGCACATACTGAATCAGGGTTACAAAAAATAACTCATAGGCTAAATAAAAATATCCTGAAAATGAATAGCCAAAAAAACAAAGCTTATTCTTTTTGGTAATAGCAGCCGATCATTACGAATGCAAAACCACCTTAAAATTAAATTACATAATTGTAATAAAATTACCATAAGTTGTAGATGCAGATACATATAACGGACTAAGACTATAAATTATCTTGGTGTTCTACTCGTTGAAACTTTGTCATGGTGCTCCATGTCCATATCAAACAAATAGCACACCGAACTCAGAAACTTTTTTAATTTTTAAAAAATTAAGTGCTGTGGCGGTCATTTCGTTACTCAAATCGATTGACTTTGCACTGGGGCAATCTATATTAAGCTATTGTATAGCCTCTTGGGTTGGAGATCGTAAGACACATTTATTGAAATTAGAAAGAGCTCAGCGGTGATGACCTTTAAACCATACATGTACTCCACTTTCAACCTTTACACGGATTGTGATGTTTTGTCTGTTCGGCGACTATACATCCTAGAGACTGTTATGTATGTACATACAAGTTGAAACAGACGAAATGTTTTGTCAAAGTATTCTTTACAAAACAAAATTTATTACTATATTTCAATGTTACGTCACTCCCATGTTATATAATAAAATAAATAAGACTCTTAATATTTATACACTTAACAATTACGATTGTAAAAAATACTCACAACACAGGACTATAATAAACAAAATCATATTTTATTAACTCATACTTCAAATAAATACCTATTTCGTTTAAATGTAAAAAATATAAATATACAAAATTCCAATATTCAAAGAATAATTTTATAAAGTTTTCATAAATACACGCAAAAGCATACATAGTCGAAATAAATATGTAAATTCGTTTTATAGAACTCGCTCGCATCGCGTCATTTAAAAAAATAAATCATCATTTCCACTTTCATCATAGTCAATTTCGTAATTTTCACTTCATAAATAAAAAAATAAATAATCAAATAAATATTTATTACTTTTTAGTTTTGTTAAATAATTATTATTAGTAATCATTAAAATGAAACGTAATTTTATATTAAATTTTTATATATATAAACATTTTTTGTAGAAGTTCGCATTTGCTGTAGTGAAACCGAAAGTGTTAAGTGTTTACTTTTGCAGATGATACAGCTTTGATATTTTATGGAACTGGGATGCGGTAAAGGCACATGCTGAATCAGGGTTACAAGAAATAACTCATTGGCTAAATAAAAATATCCTTGCACTTATAATATAAAAAAAAAAAAAAATTCTTTTTGGTAGTAGATTATTTTGAAATATACGAATAAAATTAAAATGAGGGTCAAGTTTTACCTTCGTTATCTTTGATCCTCACTGAACTTGAAACGCGACTAGGTTTTGCATAACTACGCGGATTTACTCATCTAAAATGTTCGAACATAACTTAGGTTCTAATTTTGAATAAAACTGCGACAACTAAAATTCTACCCTATAAATAAAAAAAATATATTTTAGCACTTAATGTTATCAATTCTTACAATAAATAGTTGGTTTTACTAGCAATTAACTTATATTATTTGCTAGGCAATTTATTCAATCCGTAAAAAAGTGGTGAGTCGAGCAATTATTTTACCAATCGACCCGAACGTACATCTTACTATCACAATAATTATCATGGAATCTAGAATCTCGAAAGATTTGAATCAACATGTTAGTTATTGTACTGGAATCAATTATAGATTTAGGACTAGGTTAACCTAACATCGCCGTCATACTTTTCAAGCCAAAAAGAACATTCTTATTCTCATGGTACCAACTCCATGTTTTTGATCGTCATTACACACCGTTTAGTTTGTCGAAACCTTTAATCAACATAATATTAATTTCGAGACAAAAAGAAAAAATCGACTTAATAATTTTTAATAATAATATTATGAACTTGCCAATAGGCACAGATTTCAACGGCCTTAAAATAAATCAAATGCAACATTTATAATTAAAAATTACAATAGCCTAATCATTTTTTAATTAATAAAAAGACTTTATTTGCTTTGGAGCAAATAAAGACGTTTTATTAATTAAAAAATTATTACATGCCTTGGAGCAAATAAAAACTTTTGTAGGTAAGCCTACCAAATTAAATATTCTCGTTTAATTTTAAATTTAACTTAACATACACTTTCTTAAACTATCATATTCGTATGTACGGTAAAAATCTAAAAAGAAGAAAAAAAAGTAACAGTAACTAACATAAGCCAAAAAAACTCATTATCACTAAATCCAACAATAATTAACCTTTGGCGCCGATAACTATTAAACATTATTAATATGACATTGCAACGTATATTATAATTATATAAGAATAATTAATTATATTATAATGCAATCATTATATTATAATTATACAATAATTTTATTTCAAGAAAAAATGATTTAAAATAAAAAAATACTCACAGTTGGATTAGGACTAGCCGCCATTGTTACATGTATCGATATGACAAAAAATACGAGTGAATGGATATCTTATCTTTAAAACTGGCCATGTTCATCGAAAAATCAAATATTGATACACTTTTCACTCTTCATATTAAATATTTTTTCGATATATACCGTCCGTATTCATCACATTTCATTAAACGAGATATAAATATGTAATATAGATACTTATAAAAAAAATTATCGTGGGAATAGGTATACTGTTAATACGTTTTGATCCATTTCTGTAAAAATAATACTAGTTTATTTTTATGCATCATGTTTTGTCATTTAAATTAGCTAAATTGTTGTTAATGATTATTTCGTGCCTAACATTTAATTATTATTTTGATCTAACGTTATATTAATACATAGTTTAGCAACCGAACAATTGTTCAATAGCCGTAGTATCAATCCTGATTTTGAAAATAGCCGCAACCGCATCAATGGCATTAGATTTACTTAATTTCATATAAGCAGTTCAGATGATGTAAATATTAATAAAAATGCATTCACTAAAATAAATAACACAAATAAAAAATTACTCCAAAAGCAAGGACATCATGTCTGTCCACTTGTAGAGACATAAATATAACAATAGAAAAAATGTCGTGGTCAAGGTTATACTTATGCATATACATCACCAATGCGCCACCAACCTTGGGAACTAAGATGTTATATCTCTTGTGCCTGTAGTTACAGTGGCTCACTCACCCTTCAAACCGGAACTCAACAATACTGAGTACTTCTGCTTGGCGGTATAGGCCCCGTGCGCATCGCATGTGGCGCCGCCCTCGCGGCGCAGTCTACGCAGTCGTTCTCGGTTACTACGATTTTCTCTTCATATTTTTCGCGAAGATTTTCAGGACAAGTAAATTTTGTCACCCGCATTTTGAGATCGCTTATTGAGGAGACTGCGTAACTATTATAAATAGTAGGTTTCGAATTCTGTAGCTTATAAATTTGTTTGATTACAAGACGTGCTTCTTTCATACGATTCTGTTTTTCCTCCATTGCGATTTTACGTTCAGGCTCTACGTCTTTCTCTGATTGCACGTAACGACTTAGCAAACTATCAATATCTGCCATAGCTGTCGACTGTGAGACAGAATTTATGATATCAGATTTTATAATAGATAGACCTCTAAGATTATCGCTTTCTCAAAATCTATACTTTTCTTACCACGGGTACACCTAGGTTGGTGACACATTCGCGGCATATGGAATTAAATGAAATAAATAATAACAATAATAAATATCATATTAATTATTTAAGTATTAATGTATTACATTTTTTCAAAGTAGCTAATGTTTTGAGTCGATTTGAATAAAATAAATAATCAAAGAAAAGATTTCTTTCTAAATATCAAACATAGACTTAGCTTAAATCGAAAAATCATTAATATTATAAGTATAGACGAACCGTCGGACGTTGTATTTTTTTTATAATACATGGCGTTTAATCTGTAAGGCTGATGTAAGCTTACGTATTGTTAAACACTGCCAACTGTATGCCAACACTGCAATATAATCTATTATACAAAACTGCTATACCTTACTAAAAATATATTTTTACTATTTTAACTAACCTATTATTTTCATCAACCTGTTACTGTATAGATGCCGTAGTTAGTCTAAATGCAAATTATAAGATTAATATTTAAGCTTGTTGAACCATAACACCTTAACTTACAGTTAAGTTTATTTAAAATAATCAAGTATATAAACAACAATTTAAGAAAAACGATGTTTTATCTGTTACAATAAATTTCTCATTTTACTACTTCACCTTATATTTCATCTGTGACTCTGTCTAATGTCGTCTGTGATTGACATTTCGTAACAAAACGGATATTAGCTGAAGTCTGAAACTGAAATAAAGACTTGTGAATAGTGAATACAAAGTATAGGTATAATTTTTTTAAAATGACAATATTAAGAGGTATACCTAGAATATGTAAACTATATACTTTGTTAAATAGCAACAGTTCAAAAAATGTTGTCGTAAATATTGTAAGAAACAATAAAACCTTTGCTCATTCCATTCGAGTGAAAAAACCCAAAACTCAGGATCCAGGAGAATTAATAAAATGGGTATTATTGGTAAGATTATGTTTTTTTATGCATGCATTTTAAAAATTTATTTATCAGTCTTTCACAATTGTTTCGAATGATGTTCATACCATTTGGACTGTATATTTTTTAATATGTCAGACGGTTCCGTAATTTAACCCTGGGAAGATTCTTATAAATAGATAATAAAATTAAACATTATTTTATTACACTATGATAACAAAACCCATTCTACATTATTATTTGAGATATATTTACATATGAGATGAGACTTAAAAACAAATTTTTATGTTACATGAAAGATGATACCAACAACATCATTTGGCTTGGGCTGTTGGCAAGTGTATAGACTACAGTGGAAGCTGGAGCTAATAGATATGCTCCATGCAAAATCGAATTCAACACCAGTTCCTATGCCGCATGAGTATGATATTCATTTTACTATAAACATTTGACCTGCTATTGACCTAACCCAAGATGATAATAGATTAATAGCACATTGTTTGATTCCTTTAATATAAAAAATATGTACCACCTCTTTTATCTTGCTTTGCCACTTTTACCAAAAAAAAGGGATCTTCCTTATCAATAAATCTATTACTGGTCACAAAGTTTTCTGTACAATGCTAAAAGAAAAATAAAAGTAGAACAATGTTGGTAACTTAGAATAAAGATGGTCTCTCAAAACATAGAGATAACAAAAATTCTAGCTCTAGATATTAGCTAATATAATTATTCTTAAACCAATATATCCAGCAATTCTTAATTGTTCTATGAGCTCAAAGTCAAATTATGCTCAGTTATGTTCAGACAGTTATGTCCCATACTAAGATGTAAAATATTTGTTGTTCTGTCTATAAATACTTTTAATGTGTTTGGAATTTATATTAGAATGGTTTGTTGCATCGGCATACTAATAATACTCAAAATCAGATAACAGATAGTATGTCATTGGTTGAAAGTATTCACTGGTTGTTTGATGAGCATAAGATTCTTAAAATTAGAAATAAATCCAGTTGATGATCTGATTTTCTCTAAAATGTCCCAAAATAAAATGTTGAGGCCTGAAATTGGTAATTGCTTAAAAACAATTAATGTCATTATATTTTCAAATTATTAAGTTTAGTAATGCTTAAGTAAGCATTATATCAATAAGAATGGATTCTTATAGCAAGTTACTCCATCATTATGGCTTTAGGCCTATTCCAATTTATGTTTTGTCAAAACGACTTGTACAAGTAAAAGAGTATTTTCACTGAATTTGTTAGTATGGTAATATTAGTCAAAAGTTTACAGGCAACAGAGAATAATTCAATATCCTGGTCAATTTATAAAAATAAATCTAACTAAGTGCATCTTCCGGAAAAAGAGTAAATTTTGTATTAAATTTAAAAAAAAGCAATTATTTACAGTAACAAAAACTTCAGATGTTTAAACAATATTATGTGGACAATATTTATTCAAAAATCATTCACTAATTCATTTTTATAAAATATTGATGTTGCAGTTTTGAAGAACTTGAAAAGATGGAATACAGACCTGTTAAAGTAAAGGGAGAGTTTCTTCACGAAAAGGAAATCCTCATAGGACCTCGTGCTCTCATTGAAAATGATGTTATTATGCAAAGAACTGGATCCCTTATATCAGATCCTAAAAAAAATCAAGGATGGCTAGTTATCACTCCATTTAAATTATCAGATAGTGGGTAAGACATCAAAATCATTTAAAGTTTTTAATATACAACAATAATGACTTATAAATTCACTCTGTCCCTTTATTTTCGGATAAAATTATGATTTTAGGACAGACTTTTTTAAACAATGTATAAAATCAAACAAGATAAACATTAATTGATCAACTTGAACTTGTACAGTAATACACATTACCACACACCTTATTTATTTTTTTATTGGATTCTTCTCTTTTTGTAATTTGTATAATAGTAGATAATGGTAGATTTAGTGCTGCAAATGGTAACTCTAATTAAAAGATTAGAAAATGCTTTGAATAATTATATAACTGGATGTATTAATACAATAAATTAAATCTGTTGTTTATTGTGTTAACAATAATTACTATCTATCTATCAATGTGTCTTATCTATAAAAGATAGATCTATTTTGTTGCAATCTTTTTAGTTTGGAGATTTATAAATGTATCATCAAAGAGTTCCTGTATATTATAGTTTTGCCAGATTTGTCTTGGAAAAGCAACTGTTTGTGAATTAATTTATGCGATTTTCAGAGAAGTTATCTTAATTAATCGTGGCTGGATACCTCAAAGTTTACGCCCTAAAGAGAAACGACAGGCGTCTATGGTAAAGGGTGAAGTAGAACTAACTGGGGTAGTTCGACTTACTGAAAATCGAAGTCCTTTCATGCCCAAGAATAATCCTGAAAAGAATTCTTGGCTGTACAGGTACAAAATGTTTTATATCATACCACAAATTTAATAAATTAATACTTGTATAATTATAAACATGATTATAATATCCACAGTTCATTTTAATAATTCCTAGAGAAAAAGTCTGTACAATTAGTATATATCATAGATTATGTATCTTTGAGAATCAAATTATCCTATTTAACTTTTATTACTATGTTCAAAATTATACATAGAGGTTTTATTACCTCTGAATGTTACCTAATAAACATGGGACAGTTTATAAACAGCCCTGTTTATAAGCTGCTCCAACTGTGAGCTGCCCCACTGTTGAGCAAGAGCCTCTTCTCAGTATAAAAAATTCAAAGTACGCGTAAAATCACATCTGAATAAAATTATATATTATTACATTAAAACCAATATACGATAAAAATGATACAATTTGTTTGATGTTTTAATTATTATTGTTGATTTTCAGGGACTTGTCCCAAATGAGTGCTTACTTTAATTGCGCGCCTGTTTGGCTAGACGCTAAGGGTATCCCAGATCCACCTGAAGGTTGGCCTCTACCGAATCAAACCAGAATAACCATGAGGAACGAGCATTTCTCGTATCTCGTGACGTGGTATATGCTATCAGCTTTTACAGCAGTAATGTGGCATCGTTACTTTATAAGAAAACTCCCGTTATTATAAAATAATAAAGTTTTATGTATATAAGAATTAATAGCTAAAAATAAAGTATGTTTAATCAGTATTCAATATTTTTATTATTTTATTTACGCATATTTATTATTTCAATTAGTTCGAATACAATAAATGTTTTATATTCTACTAACAGAACTTGCGGTTCTATACACGTGAAATTAATAAAACTTCATATGGCACACAAACCGTCACCCCACATTTTACCCCATCGAAGAGTAAATTAAAGAAGTTGCCTATGTCCTTCCCTGGGACTCAAACTATCTTTATTCCAAAATTTAATCTAAATCAGCAGCTTAAGCTTGAAAAGGTAACAGAGTTACTTTAACATTTATAATATAAGTAAGTAGATACAGGTTCATGTAAAAAATATATGGTATCATGTATATAAGTGTTTTATTGCATCACTCTCTATTGCACTGACACGAATACTCTCAACTCTACCGCATGTCATCTCAAAAACCTCTTAAGTCACATTTTTTACCAAAATGCTTTACTGAAAATGGTTCCTTAAAGGTAGATGCGTTTTCTAGGTAAAAATCACGTAAGTCGATACATTCCTTCCTCATCAAATAATACCGCTTGGAAGACGTTCATTGCACATATGACATAAGTCAGTGACATAATATGTTTTTGCATGCACTACTAGATAGCGGGAGAAGCTTATTCGACGTTTTTAAATTTGCTTTGTTCTGATTGGTAGGAACAATATTCAAATCTTCAAAATAACAAGAATACATTGTTGAGATTTATGTTTGCTTTGACAGACTCTAAACCATTTGTTTATCAATATTTTCCCATACGTGAAAGAACAAGTCATTTGCACTCTCGACAGTACGATTCAGATAGAAAAGGTACTACTACCGTAGCCAAGGCATATCTATTCCTTGACTTTTAAATTTAATCCATCTATATGGATGAAATTTAAAAAAAAAAATCATTCAAAAAATTACAACCTCTATTTCACTTCCATCAACCAAAGCTTATGTTTTAAAAGTGCCCAAAAAATCTATAAAAAAATAAATAGACGATTTAAAGCAAGTCCAGTATAGCATTTTGAAAGAACAACATTTTTAGCAACTACAAAAGTTGAACATGAATGAACGTCCAAGAGAAATGACTTTCGGTCGGACATTAACTAATACATGTAAAATTTATCTCACTAAAACAACAAAGTCAAGAACAGTTTTTCAGGAATTTTTATATTTTTTTTAAACTGTGAAGGTTATTCGCTATTTATATTTTTTACGACTCAAATACTAAATTAAGCACAAAAAACTCCTGTAAAAAATCATTTGTTTATGCATGAAACAGTTTTTATTTATTTCTCAAGTTTTAATTATGTGACTTATAAGTTATTGAATGACCGATTCAATTGTATAAATGGAATTAAGATCAAATAAAAATGCAATAGAAGGGTACTTTGAGATCTATAATTTCATTTCATTTCATAAATAAATAATACGATACGCAAATTTATTTAAAAGATAGTAAAATTATTATAATAAAAATATAAAACTAATGATAAAACATTATGTCATATAAGGAAATGATCACAAAACATTCATTGTATAGCTATCCTAAGAAATACAATCAACACATGATTATAAAATTCAGCTAATTATTAAAATAATCATTTAAATACGTCATTAAAATTAAAATTAAATATAAACTGTACCATTTTTTTAAATCCATAATTTGAATATTTATCATCAGAGACATAAATCTAAATTATTTAAAATAAGAATAAAAACGACTTTATATACACATTTGAAATTAAAAGTTTAAAATAAATTGTACCTTTATACCTAATCTAATTAAAATCAATTATAAATGTGTTTATCACATTAGAAAAGGGCTAGTGCGCCAAAAAATGATCTGATTTTTTATCAGATGCGTAATGGGAAATTATAAGTAAATTATATCCGAATTCCGGTAGCGATTGATTCTGCTTTAATTCTTGATTTTTAGTAGATGGTATTTTTTTATTATTAAGTCCAGAGTCAGCCTATACCGGAAAGCGGGGCGCAGGAGAATCCTTAGAAAGGGTCGACGACGGTCGAAAAATTTAGAAACGTTATAATCCAATTTCGTAGCTCCGCTTGAGTCGTATTACCAATCGATGTTATAAAAGTGTTAAGAGATCGTTAGAATGACAAAACTTAGAGTTATGCCGGCACAATAATTGTGCTAGCCTTATATAAACACAGGCAATATGAACTTAAAATTCAAGCGGGCAAGTCAAAATTTGACACGTGAATTTGTGGTACATGCGTGGGTTCGATTTTAGGCGTTGTTTTGTAATCGCACAGACCATGTTCTTTTAACTTCCATTCCCATCCCATCATTTGTACCGCATGCAATGTTTCTGCTTCAGTGTGTTGACGTCGAAGCATTCCTTCCTGTAATCAAACAAGACTTGTAAACGATACTATTCATTCCTTAAAATTTTTGTACCAAATTTTAACTTAAAATATGTTTAGGTTGCAAAAGGATGTTAGGATAATGACATTTCACGTTTTTATTTTTAAGTTTGAACGAGTCATCACCTTGATCTTCTCCCACTTATCATCGACCTCCTGCAGCCACGAGTTGATCTGCCGTCCATTGCAGCGAGAGCGCTGCGCGTTGCGTTTCTCTTCCTGATCCGGCGCTAAAATGTTGTAAACTTCTTTGTCGCGTAATATTGTACACACCGAAAAAGGAAGAGCCTGCAAATTAGTAATAATTAGCATCCAAATCAACAAAAATTATTCTTACAATCTAGTTAATAAATATAATTTACATGAGATAAGTTTATAGCGAATTTATTCATATTACAATATGGTAATAAAATATTAAGGTATATTACTTGGTTAGCCACAGCGCGTTCGGCGCGCCCGTGAACTCTCAGTATCTCTTGTTCGACGGCCAGAACAAGTTTTTCTTTCTCAACTAGATGCTGAATACGCAAACGTGTCCTGTGTTGAAAATTGTATTATATTAATATTAAGAAGATACTATTTATGTGATGTTATTTAACAATAGCAAAAAAATAGTTTGTTTTCTATATATTACCTCTCTTTTTCCTGAGCCAAAAATTCGTTTACCATTTGTGTAGGCAAATTGATTGGTATTTCGACTTGTGGCTCAGGATTTACGTTGTTCTGTAGGGTATATGTGCAACGATTCATTAGATATTTGTTGAAATCTTTGGGTGGTTTTGGTTTTACTGGAAACAAGCCTTTCTGACGCCGCTCAATCTAAAAATAATTTTAAAGTTACTTATATTGACCATCTTCAGCGAACTTATTTTTGTGAGTCATTTGGATTGGTTTTTAAAATTACCTGTTTACGTATATGTATGTACATCTGGTACGGGTTCGAATGGGTGATGTTGTGAGTGAGTGTAGTGCTGTCGGGCACTTGTTCATTCTTCGACTCCCGTGAGTGGCTGTCCTTAGAAGACTTGATCTTACGCTTCCTCGGATGCAACTCCACAGAAGGCCCTGGAGCTATAAGAAACGTATGATTAGTTTATGATCTTGCTTATTTTTATTATTATTGTTTTCTCTTACCATTTCGCTCCAATTTTACAGAGACAGCATGCAGAAAAATCAAGGATTTGTAATGTATTATCATAATTAATCAAATAAAAATATTGTTTCATGAGTATTAATAAAGTTATATGAAAATCGATATAATATTTATATCATATTCGACGTAATTAAGTTAAAGATTTAATAAGATTTTTTTTTTTTTTTTGTATATTGTCACTTCACCTGATTCAGATCTCCCACCCGAACCAGATGAAGTAGACGTTGCGTGCTCACCGTCATGTCCCTGCAATAAAATTACAAAATTAAAATGAAAGGCAATCACAGAGTGTAAAACACCGAGACAGATATTATCTAAAACATCTAAGGTCTCTACCGTGATTATGGCAAGAGTACTTACAGAGGGCGGCGGACTTTTGTTGGAATTCAAAGCCTGACTGTGTCCTGAGCGATTGTCCGACCCTGTCGGAGAACTCCTCCCCTTATCTTTATCACCGTCATTCGTTCTGTGGGAGCGAAGTACTCTTTGCCCTGCCTATAAGACAAGTATTTAATATTTTTTGGATCTAGTTACTTCTACTTGTAATGTCTTATTAATTAAAGACATACTTCTAGATCATTTTTTGTCGATGCTAGGCCGTGATTTACAATTTCGACAACGAGTAATCTTCGCGATCATTGCTTTATAATAACACACTCTCAATGGGGACATAGCTGACGTAATTGAAGACCACTTTACAATTTGTACACTATCAGGCAAATACTTAATCTTTTCATAATACGATGGACGTCTTAAGCAATACATTTTAACACATTAGTTTACGATCTAGTTTACTTCATTGCTTTGCATAACATGGTTCCGAATAGCAATGAAAGGTCTTCAGTTGTTTCTGAGTATTTAGTAATTTGTCAAACACAGTAATCCCATAGGAGTTCCTCATTGTGGTGACTGGGATATGTTCTATCACCATCCAAAATGTCTAAGCTAAAATGTAATAACTAAAGATACACAAATGTTGTTTTCCTCGCTTTCCCTTTAATGGAAACTCGTACATCGTGTCCCGCGCTATTTTACGCGAAATCTCTGAAACTGTCAAATCGGTTTTTTTTATGCAGGTGATACTTCAAACGATCCCTTTTTAATTTGACGAGACGTTATAAATCAAAAACGCAAATTATCGCATTGCATAGTACACGTTATTTTAAAATATTCGTGCGAACTTATACACTTATATTAATTTATGTTTTTAGTAACTTTGAACATAACTTTAGCTATAAAACTATACAACTGTCGAGTAACTGACATAATCACATCTTAAAAACAGACAAAATGATCCTCTATAAAACATTTAATGGTTCTATCGCTATAATCATCCCCAAGCCAAAAATCCAGAATGGAGTAAAACACCACTGAAAAATAAAGAAATATGTATGGAGAAAATGTCATCTCAGTCATATATCTTCTAGAGGTTAATTGCATACATCATCTGTTCAGAACAAATTCTTCGTGTAACACAACTCGACCATGAGTGCTAGTTTTGTTTTGTAACTTCATTTGTTATAAAATGTATTTATTTAAAAAATATCCAAATTATATAGTTGAATAAAGTAATACATTACATTAGCATACATTAGCAGCCTGTAAATTTCCCACTGTTGGGATAAGGCCTCCTCTCCCTTTGAGGAGAAGGTTTGGGGCATATTCCACCACGCTGCTCCAATGTGCGTTGGTAGAATACACATGTGGCAGAATATCGTTGAAATTAGACACATGTCGGTTTCCTCACGATGTTTTCCATCACCGCCGAGCACTAGATTAATTATAAACAAAAATAAAGCACATGAAATTCAGGTGCTTGCCTGGGTTTGAACCCGAAATCATAGGATAAGATGCACGCGTTCTAACCACTGGGCCATCTCGGCTCGGCAATAAAGTAATAATAGTATAAAAATGTAGGTAAAACAATGAACTTACAAAACCAATGCTACATAAAAACATAATTTTTTGCATTTTTTTCCTTCAAGAACATCAATTTCAGGTATTTTATTATAAGTGATAAATCTTACGGATAGATAGCTAGCTTAGAGACCTCGTGATTAAGGAAATAGTTATTGTGAAAAAATACCAAGAAATAACTTTGGATTGAGTGTAACTTATATAAATATTGATATCATGTGACCATGTCATAGAAACTTAATTACCCTTATCCTCCTGAACAGGTTGACCACGCCTCTTAGATTGTAATAGTTTTAAAAATTTCTTAACCTTGTACTGTGGAAACTGTCACAAAATTATAATCTCAATATAAAAAAAAATGGCGAAGATATTACTTACCTTGCTGCTTTCTCCAGTTCTTTTCTCTTCACAGACGCCATCAGAGCTGTCCGAAGTCTGGCCTGTGTCAGTACTAGTGCATGGTATCACATAAGGCAGCGTTGAAGCACCGCCCCTACCCTTACCGCTGCCTCTCTGACCAGTACCGCCTGTTTAAATATTTTAGCATTACACAATTATTATGCCAATACTACTATATATATTAAAAGTGAATAATGCACGACTTCACCTTCTCCTTCTTGCTCATTACGGCTACCAGATCCACTTGCCCCACCGGGTATGACTATTTTGAGAGGTGGAACTTTAGGTGCAGAAGACTCCTGGCTCTTAGTCTCTTCATTATCACAGTCATTATCTTTACCCTGATTTGGTTTTGGACTTGCTACTGGACTTTTTCTATCTTGTTTGCTGGCTTGTGAACTTGATGCACCTTTCGCTGCTGACTTACCCTGATATTTGAAAATCAATAATGTATTCTTGTGAAACTTCTTATTAGTTTATTATTATTATATATTTACGTATATTATATATATTTACGTCTTATTACTTTAGATAGACAGCATTTATGTTTGTTTTTAATATAGGTTTCTTTAAGAACATAATTCATTAATTATAATGATTAACTCACAAAATTATTCTTTTGGCTATTTTTTATATGTATAAACAATATCACTCTACTATTATGTAGTAACTAGTAATATACAAAATAATATTAATATTACTATGGAAAGAAATTGACAAAAATATACATAATATTTTTATTATATTAACTTATTAACATAACTTATTAAAAATAACCTTTTTCATAAGAATCAATATTTAACAAGTATTCAAATATTACCTGATGTGTACTTTGCGCATTAGCTTTCGTAGTGCCGCCTCCCTTGCCCTGCGCCTGCGCACCTTTCCCTGAAGAACCACCGGCTCCTTTATTCTGTGCTGTTCCACCTTTGCCCAATGGCACTGCTCCGGTTTTACTTGCGGGTCCCGGTGGTTTGCTACCAGTTAGTATTCTGTTAAATCATTTTCAAAACCACCTTATAAGTAAATTTATTTTTAAACAATAACCCTTTTCCATCACCTTTGAAGATAATATTTAACACACAAAAGTTACGAGTTATATATAAATAAAAATTTAGTGTTTACCGTCCAGTGCCACCTCTTGCTACAGGAGCCGGTTTCGCCATTGGTTCCTTTTCTTCATTATCTTTTCGTTTTTTCCGTTTTGATATCTCATCTTCTGTTGCTTCTGCCTCTTGACCTTCTTCTGCATATGACCTTTTTAAGCCTGAACCAACTTCGTCTTGTGTTGATGATACTACTCCACTACTCAGCTGTGCTCCATCTAGAATAATCAAAGATATTTGAAACTGAAAGAACTTTACATTATTAAGATAATGGCAGCATTAGAGAAGATCAGTATATATAATAGTTTCTAATAACAGAAACATGTTTAAGTCACAAGCTTTTTATTATGTTTCACATCTTAAACTGTAACAAAACAAAAATATTATAAAGTTTAATTCTTTATAACTTCAAATGTCTCCAGTCAGACCACTAAAGGAGTATGTTTTACCATCTTTATTTTCAACATTATTGCCTTTTTCTTGAGAGGTGGCTTCCTTGCTCTCAAAATTTTCGCCCTGCGCTAGGCTCTCCATGTTGCTTCGCTTGTTAGAGTGGCTGTTTGAACTTGCATTGCAACCTTTTTTGTTGCTGTCATCCCTTGATCGACCAGTGTGTGCAGTTCTCGCGTTATCTGTATTTAAAAATTAATGTTGTAATATTAAAAGATGAAAAAACAATAATATTATAACAGACCTTTTTTTTCAAGTTAAATTGACATGTTTTATGGTTATACTTATTACATGCCTACATAGAAATCATAAACAGTCTAGATTTGATATTTTAAGATGAGTGTTAATTGCTGTCCCAATGAATATTATCAGAAAACATAGCTAATGGAATTACAGCAAATAGGTAATCCTTACAAAATACTAGTTAATTTTTAGTTACATTCTAAAATGCTGCAATCTTTTATTAATCTCAAATCACATAATTCTGTAATCTATAATATTATTGATATAAAATAATGAATAGATATTGAATTTTATCATCATTATATCGATTGGTGGTCATTCGCTAAGTAAATGTTAATATTTTTACTAAATAACTTTTTCATCTCATATGATATAGCTTTATATCAATTTGTATACTATCGCAAAAATATTAAGTGAAAATCTACAGGGCACAATGTTTATTCATTTGATTCATATAGCTTCCAAGTCTATAGGTATATGTTACTTTGTAAATGGTTATATAAATTTAAGTTACAATGTACAAATTAATGTTTGCAGATAGCAGTTTATACAAAATCATTTTACAATATAAAAGCATAAGTGTGACATCAATAGCTTTTAAAAATGTGCATAATTAAAATACTGAACGCAATTACCCAGTACTTAATCCAATGTTTGTCATAATACGTTGAAAATTTACCTAAAATTAATAAATTCGATGTCTAAACTAGCTTGTCATGTCAGAGAGGTCATTAAGTATTTCACAAAAGGGTCACAGCATCTTATCGTGATTTAAATACAGCGTGCAATATACACTACGCGAATATGAAAAGCAAATCGAACAATATCAACTCCCCTTTGTTGTGCGCGAGCGCTCTTCTTTGCATTTCACGATGCCCGACAAGTTAGAATATTATCAGACCGGTGAAAAAGGGTTTTTTTTTAAACGAAACTATAAATTTTACTTCGAAAATTCAACATCACGACGTTGACGTTACGAAGCGGCCATCGCGATGTTTTAAGCAACACGCCCCTGCACGTTCCTTTACACGCATGTGTGCTTATAATATCAATTTATATATCAATAAATTGTCTCAAAACAGATTAAATAAGTTTTATTGTGTCGTAACTTTATTAATAATGATAAATTATATACAGTAAGTAAAAAATTAACAGCGTAACATATTTTATTATAGACAAATAATACTCGCGCTACACTTGTATTATTATAAAATAATTAAAAATAACAGTTACCACTATTTATTACCACTATTAATTTAAATGAAGATAATTGTAGTATTTATTCGGACCACAGAGAAAGAATTTAAGGTCATGTCAATTATATTTGACTATTTCGGAAGTATATTTTTAAATGGCAACACCTTTATCAAGTAAACGTAAATTATTTTAAGACGAAAAAAACGTGATCGATTATAAAAAAATATTAGCATAAAAATTAAACCTTCCGTTTTTTTTAAGAAAGTATAGACTATACTGCTTTAACGCGGTTTGGTGGATAAGCCGTAAAATATAATTATATTTAAAATAGTAGGCATTCAACTTGTTTTCAAAATATAAGATTACATAAATAAATTATATTACCTCTTGTCAGTTTTATGTATCATTATGATACAATAATTATCCGATAAAAAAATAAGATGATTTTAATCAAAAATGAAATAGAGTTAAAAATCAGGAAACTCAAAATGACGAAATAATTTGTAAACGCGAAATTGTTTTTTACAGTATTACTATATTTAAGTATTACTATAGTTAGTATTTTATTTTAATCGAAGCTAATTGGGCTCTTTTTATACAAATGTATGTTTTTGAGCTAAACATTAGTTTATTTAATAATTAACAGATTAGAATATTTCGCTTTTATACGCTTCATTTACCTCGTGTCACGAATTGGGAGACTATTGAAAGCGTTAGCCACTAATAGGACCAATTCTTCTATAGGTACCGCCTACATTGTCATTGATATTAAGCCTGAAGTCACCAAGGACTACGGTAAAATAAACCGCTTTGAACCCTTACTGCTCCTCTATGAAGCCTGACAAACACATCGATATGCCTTTTGACACACCGAAAGAAGTTCTGATGTCGTTAAAACTTATAGTTTACGGGCTATAACTATAATACTACAATACGTCGTAGTGGTTTCAGAAATCGTGGTTTGCTATAATAATAATATTTTATTTTTTCCTTTATCATACATATGTCTGTGTCGCAAAAAATTAACTTATATTTTAAAGGGAATGATGAACCCCGCCCCCATCTTTATCTTAATACATTCGACCCGTTAAGTGTCATTCTATTTACCAAACGAAGTTATAAATATATAAATAATTAATATTACGTGGTGGTAGGAGTTTTTGCAAGCCTATCTGGCTAGGTACCATCCACTCGTCATATATTCTACCACCAAGCAGCAATACTTAGTATTGTTGCATTCCGGTTTGAAGGGTGAGTGAGTCAATGTAACAGGTATACTCATCATATATTCTACTGCTAAGCAGCAATACTTAGTATTGATGTGTTCCGGTTTGAAAGATGAGTGAGCCAGTGTCAAAGGCACAGGACATGGCACCTTAACTCCTAAGTTTGTTGGCACATTAGTGATGTAAGAAATGTTTAATATTTCTTACAGCACTAATGTTTATGGGCAGCTAAGCAACATAAATATAATCATTTAAGTTTCCGGATAACAAAATAATGCACAAAGTGTAACATATTACAACAATTGCGAGTTTAATTTTGACACTATTTATAGTAGAATAAAATAAGAAGTCCATGTTCTTTCTCGTAGTTCAAGCTTTCTTCATAACAAATTATATCGAGTTCAGCGGTTTGGTTGTGAAAGAGCAACTTACTGACAATGAGACGAAGATGCTTTCAGAGTTTAAGGATGTTGAAATTTCAGTTATTGTTAGTTTAATTTCATTATGTAGTTTTAGCCTTGTTTAATTAGACAAGCAACACAAATATCAATCATTTTATATATAGTAGTAAGTAGTAATAATGTACATGCATAATTATCAAATGGCAAAGGGTTTTTAAATATTATTCTATAGATCTTTTCTACCATTTATTATCAAATTAATTTAATGATAATTTTAAGATTTTTTATAAATTGGGATAAGTTTTAAGATAAGAGAATGATTATTATTATATCTAAATTTATTTTCTAATCTATCAAGATCAAATTTTTAAATAATGGTAGCACAAACTTTTTTCCTAAATAATAATTAATGAGTACTCTAAGTCAACAATGCCACTCCCAAAATTTTTTGGAGAATTTTCTTTATATTCAAATTAGTTACCATTAAAGATCTATTATTAATTGATTTACAGAAATCGTTACAATACTGAAAATTACTGTATAGTTATAATACTGTTTCTTACCTTTTAATGTTTGTAGATATTCCAAAATATGTGGAGCTGCATAGTCGGATGGCATTTTGCCTTTTGCATTCTTAACAAATGGATCAGCTCCCTGTTCAATAAGAAATTTCACCATTTTTAGATTGCCTGATGTAGTGGCATCATGAAGTGGCGTATCATCATCCAAGCCTTTTGCGTTGACATTAGCACCACCATCAACAAGCACCGTTACTACATCCAGCCAACCATAACTACATGCTTCGTGAAGTGCTGTCCAACCTGTTAATATAAATTATATTTAAAAAAAACAAATACAAATTACTACAACATTCTTTTAAAAGAGGCAGAAATCTAAAAACGAAAATAATAAATTCATTATACTAGCACAAAGTAAGCATTGCCTACAAAATAAATAATAAACAAAACATAATTTTACTGTTAAAATTGGGAATAGTTTTATGAATTTACACTTCATTTAACTAGGTACACTTATATATTAGTAATAGATTATCTATCCTAATATATAGTATATTATAAGTGTGCATAAATGAATCCAAAAAATTGCACAAAACAAATTAAATGCAAAGTTTACAATTGTGTTGTTTTGAATATTTGTTTACACTATAATTTTAATTTAATATTGGATATTTGTCACACATTTTCACATTTGTAACAATTTTGAGAACAAATTATAAGACATTGTAATGATTTACAGATAGGAAGTATCATTTTACATTTGTTAATAATATTATGCTATTTAATATATCTATCTATACAGACTACTTACTATATATAAGCAATTAGTATAATGAGTATTACCAAAATACAAATTTACCTAGTTTCAGAGCTCCGACAACCTTTTTTAATATTTTAAACTTTATCAGCATATTTATATGTTTCAAAAACTTTTTACTCTACATATGACTATTTCATTTTTCTATTGTACAAGTACCTGTCTTTGTACTGATATCTATGGGATTCTTCAGTAAATGTTTAAACAATAAGCAATCACAAAAACTATTAACTTAAAAAACTTTATTTAATAATGGGAACATTATATTGAGTTCTTTACATGTACAAGCTTTTATCTAAAGCTTTAGTATACTTTATTGAACAAAAAAGGAGCCTATGTATATTTAATATATAGGCTCCCGACTATCTGTCTACCAAATATTTTGATAAATAGCAGTATGAATTTATAATTGTTAGTAGGACCGAAAATGTTAATATTGATTATGTTAGTAAATAAAATATAAGGTAAATTATAATTAAAGAGTTCGAAAATTACTCATTATAAATACTATAGTTACTTTTTATAATTTTGTATAGCAATGAAGCAATTTTTTGCAATCACATTCAGAATAAACTAAAAATAGAAAAAAATATATAAATTACTTTATAAAATACATAAATATTAAGAATCTACTTACCCCAAGTTAACAAAAAGGAATCCAATTTAAATTAGTTAGTTTTATGAATTCATTATGGGCACTGCACTTATATTTATGGCTAAATTTAAGTTTAACACAGTAAAGTCAGAAGATTGGAAATAAATAGTTTATTTATAATATGAAACTTTTATCTTGTAGTAATGACAAGGCTGAAGAATGTCTTGAAAAAGAAATTGAGCTACAATAAATCTTTAAAAAAATGTTCCAAATAAAATTCATAATAAAATAAACTGTTCATACTCACAATTTTGCTATTAGTAAGTAAGTCACTTATACAAAATAAGCAACAAGCGATTTCAACATTTGAGCTCAGCATAATAGTATTTTTTATTTCAAATATGTATATATATGTATTTAAGTATATATTTATAAATATATATATTATTTTAAGAAGCTTTTGTTAATTGATTTACACATCTGCTATAGCAATGAATATTACTATTTAAATTTTAGAAAATACCACAATTTCTAATAAATATGACTTCGAACAAATAGTTCAATAAAAAAAAATGAAAGTTTGTAGTTACCCTAATTAATAAACCTTCATTTTAAACTTCTATATTAAATGTTTAAGTATATTATTTACAATACCTGCAAAATCAGGTACGTCTGGATCTTGACCCTGACCAAGAAGCTTTTTAACAAGTTCATGGTCTCCTCTGATAGATGCTACATGTAAAGGGGTTTCTCCTCGTTCATTCCGTTGTTGCCTGGACCGTTTTCTTTCTTCAGCTGGTGTCGGAGCGACTGAATATAAAAATGGCGGGAAGTTGCATTTGACCTACATAATACAAAATGTTTCTGATGACACTATTATTGTTTACCTGGAGGGGCATCCTGGGATGAAATTTGCATCACCAGAGCCAACTGCTGCCGCTCCGACATGGGCGCTAAGACTTGAATCCGTGGCGCGCCGTCAGGCCCGCGCCCTGAGCCCCGCGACCGCGACGTCGAAGGCATGCTTCGAGCATAACCACGCTTCTGCACATATAACAAACCCATTGCACAGTGTGAAATAAAAGTACTTTAAAAGTCTGGATTATTAACGCGGCAACAGCTAAAACACAATGCAAGGCAATTGTTTTTACTGTACCCACCTTTCTTTTTACCCCAACCAGAATTACGTTTTATTAATGCAATATATTAAAAATTACGACATTAATTTTAAAAAAAAACAAAACCAAAATTAAACATCTTCAGATTAACTTTAATGTTTCAATCAGACCATAGATAATACACTTATACTAGCTATAGATAAGCAACTCAAGATTTAAAAGAAAAGTTTACGGGCCTCGGCCACTAGATGGCGGTTGTTGGTTTCTGTTTAGCCCCATAGATGGCATTAACCTAAATATATTATATATATTCTTTTTATTTAAGGAGTTTGTGAAAATTGAAAAACCACAAATTCAACATATTTAGTAAATTTGTCGTTTAACATTTATTTGACATATTTTTACAATGAAAGACTTGCATGATTGACCTTTAAATTTTTATTTCAAAATCAAAAAATACTTTATTCAAGTAGTCTTTTACAAGCAACTTTGAATCATTTAACAACTTTTTTTTATATTAAGTGAAGCTACCACCGGTTCGGAAAGTGGATTCTACCGAGAAGAACCGGCAAGAAACTCAGTAGTTACTCTTTTTCAACATTTAAAAAACAGTCATGTTAGTGAATTACAATTATATATGCATGTAATATATCCTGCCTGGAAGACAACAAGTATTAATTCCACTTTTTGTAGTCTGTATAATCTTGAATTGAATAATATGCCTTCTTTACCAATGTATTTTTTACAAATTATTTTAATTTATCAAACGGCAAATTTAAAAATGTCTGTGGAATTTTATTATAAATACCTTGCCCCAAGAAGGATTTATTGACTTAGCGAAGCGACCTTGCCGTTATAAGTTTATCCTTACTTCTTGTGCACATAGAATGATTATCACAGATTTTATCAAAATGATCAATGTTACTATGAATATACATAATGTTTTTGTAAATATATTGTGACGCAATGTTTTGTTAAAAACATCCCGAAGAGAGTCTCTAACTCAAAGATTATAGACCGGACTGCTCTCTTTTGTAATATAAAAACAATGCGTTGTTACCCCAAAGTATTATGCCACACGACATAACACTGTGGAAATAACCAAAATATACTAAACGAGCGGTGTCAATATCAGTTAAGTTGTCTAACTTTTCTGACCGCCTATGCTGCGGAGCTGTCTTTCTGTCAGGGACGATAAATGAGTACTCCACTGAAATCCGGAATCCAATTCTATTCCCAAAAACACTGTAGTATCGGCTACATCAAGACGGCCACCGTTTAAAGATATATTATAATTTTGCCTTCTAACATTGGGTAGGGTAAAAGCTACACATTTTGTTTTTTGAGCATTCAAAACTAAATTATTTATTATTGTTTTCTTGTGTTTGTGAGATTTAAAATAATCAAATGCTTGAACTTTAGTTGGATCAGTCTGGTCAAAGGTCGTTATTATTCCATCTATAATTCTATTTACATTTTTACACCAACTGTGAATTATATTTATTGCTAGATTACTAATATAATCAATTAATGAGCCTTTATGCTTTTCACAAGATATTACATTAAAGTTGTAATTACAATCTATAAAAAATCTCATTTTCTCTATTGGACAATATGATTCAGGAGCATCACGCAAACAAGCCACAATCATATAGTACATTTTGTCTAATAACTTTACAATTTTTTTACTAGGGTGAAATAAAGACTTTTTCGTATAATCAATTTCGTGGATAAAAGAATTAACGTCTACTTCATTATTTATAAAATCATTTTTGCATTTTTTACATTTTTTAAAAATATTTGTTTTACATTTTTTAATAACATATCCAGCTACATATTTTTTTGATTCTTCATGTATCTTTGAGTAGTTATTTTTATTTCGTCCATTAATATTAATAATTGATCAATGTCTTAAGATTGTAAAATCATTTTAATGATAGTAATGCACTATTATCATCTTGTTCACAGTTAGCACCCAAAGAGTGTGGCGAATTTAAATATTTGACGAGTAATGTTTTAAATGCAGTAATGAACTGAATGCATATGGATTTACATTTCGAATACCATTACTCCTGATGTTGCAAAAAAAATTTTCTAGAGGGCCTTGGTTGAAGTTTCTTGTTAATAAACTTGTTACATTATGTTTTTTATTTAGGTATTGCCACATTTCTTTGAAAGTTTCCATATTATGAACCCAATTCTTAAGAGAAGGCACTTTCTCCAACTTTATTTCTTCTGTGTCATTTTTTTTAACAATTTTTATGAATTCCATTGATTTGAAAATGGGTACAAGTTCATTCCACAACCCAAAGTGCGTAGAATTGTTCTTAAGCATCCTTTGTAAACTTTTGCATCAATTTGTTAGGAGTGACCATTAAAAGAGTCAAACAATTTATCCATTATAAGAAGAAAGTCTGCAGTTTCTTCACATTCAGCTGGAAGAATTTTGTGCTCTGAAATAAAGAAAAATAAAATGAATTATTGGATCGGATGGATGAATGGATTCGTTTTCTTTGGGAGTTAGTATTTGTAAGCTAAATTTGAAGCTAGTCCATTTTGAAGTCAGCATAATGAAATTTAAATAAATACCTCAAGTTAAACTTACTTGCAAGGAATCTCATTGTTGATGATACTGTCTGGCTAAACACCTGTGCAGCATATTTTACTTTTATCTTAGGTAATTTTTCTTTCATTATGTGGGTCTCAGTCAATTTTTTTACGAGTTTAATTTCATCTTCATCAACATCTACTTTCAAAAGCATTTCTAAGTGCTCCCATTTAGCATATTTTGTTTTACCATTTTGTAAAAATTTTAAATTTTTGGACAGCAACTTATTTCGCATCCCCTTAAGTAAATGTGGGGGGTCAAACAGTGGAAAAACTTTTAGATCGTCCAACTCAAAAGCCAATGTATTGTGTTATTTTCCTTTTTTAAGATACTTACATTAAGTGTCATCTTTTAGGCTTTTAATTACACTTACATTTGTTGAAGATTGGTCACATACAGTTGCAACAACTGTCAAGCCAGTACTTGAAATTTGTTTTATAACATTTATGAGCAGACTTTTCAAGTCTGCTTTTTTTGCACAGCTGTGACAGAATATAAAACAAATGGGTTGCTTGAATTTACTTTTTACGCCCTATATCATAAAAACAAGGGCATGATCGGCTATTATTTTATGTCTCTTATCTTCAAATCCAGTTATTTGGCACAAAGCTGAATTATAAAAAATACCTGGTGACAGAGATACCTCATCAAATATTAATGTAACTAATCTTTTTTCTTTGGACATTTTCGTGACTGTGGTTTTAAGGTTTACCATGATTTCTGGATTTAATCCAGGTTTTAAAGTAAAACCACTTAAGCGTTTTAGAAGACTGCATATGGATGGAAGAACAAACATTGTTTTCATAAGTTTTTATGCCTTCTGGCCCTGTTTATAAATTGAAAGGGCCATTATTTTTTCTTCTAGAGTATAGCGTCGCCCTCTTGCCTTTGTCTTCCATTTAAGTTGCAGTGATGTCAAAGTTTTAATATTATCTGGCATTTTGTCAATCACTGTCAAAAATGATTTTGACTTTTATAATTTTTCTGCAGCACATATCTTTAGCGATTGAGATTTATGTTTAAGGCTAAGCCTTAATAATCTTTGTTTTAATTTAGCCACCTCCTTATGTATTTGAATCTTATTAATATTGAAACGACGTTTCAAAGCCCCTAAAATTAATATATTATAATAGTCTGGTATGAATTAACACAAAAATAAATGATTCGAAAGGATAGGAGGCCTTTGTCAAAGAGCACACGAACTAATAAATATAAACATACATAATTTCATATTATATACTATATCAAAGGAATATCAGGTACTTATATGTAAATTAGCTTGTTTGGCTAGATTATTATCTTTTGTACTTAGAGCAGAAGTTCTTTCCTGGATTACAGTAGGCACATGTTCAACAACATCAGTTTCCATACAATGCAGCCTAAAAGAAGAACCTAAAAATATACATAATTCTAATTATGAGTAAGAACTATTCTTCATTATAACTTCTTACTCATAATTCTATCTATATGTATGTAAATCATTAACTATAATATTAATAAAAATGCCCAATTGTGAGGATTATTTATGGATCAGATTGTAATTTGGTTCAGAGATGTACATAACATTGGAATATTAAATAAAAATCTAAGAATAATTCTGAAAAATCAATTTGCTGTTGTTTGCAAGTACCTTCACCCTGATCATCCTTTGTTGTGAGGGCAGTTGATAGCTGCATTACATTAAGCACATGTTCAATAGCATCAGTTGTCAGGGGTTGCAGCTGAGATGAACCTGAAAGTATAAATAGTGGAATGTAAAATTAACTTGCAAGACTAATCAAGTGAGACACCATCACGGTATACTGTATTAGTAATACTAAATTGGTTAATACTTTTATAATACTAAAGGTAATAATACTTTAGTCCAAGTTTATTAATAAGTAGGCCAAATAATAATATATTATCTTATACAAAAAATATAACATAAAAACTTACCAATATTTAGCGTTGGAACATCTTTAGCTATGAGTCTGTGGCTTTGTGAACAATAGCATTCTTCAAAGTGGCGATAGCATATTCGAATTTGGTTATAAATGTAAATGTCTCCTTTGTCTTGAATATCTTAAGCGAGGACAGATTTCCATACATAAAATTTTTGTAGATGTGGGTATTGTGGTTTAGGAAATCGATGCAATGGGCCTGCGATAGATATATATAGATAAAAGATATTTGATTTTGTCCGAAAGTTTACGTATCCTCAAATGTACTATGAAGTTCATCAAATGAAACCAGTGATAGGAACTGGGCCAATATTTTACCCAAACATAAACCAAAGTAGTTTTAAATTACTCACCATCGTTTTTACAAACAAAATGACACTTGAATAGGGAGTTTGATGGCATTTTCACAAGTCAAATAAAAGTAAGCGCGATGCACACCGAACGATTCAAACAATTTTAAACTTGCCGTTTGGTTAAAGTCGTTACAAATTTTGAGAATTTAAAATGCTGCCAGCACCATGAAATTATTAGACTTTTTATATGACAACAAACAGAAGCATTGTCGAAATAAAATCATTTCGTCATTTGAAACATCTACTAAATAATAAACCCTATTAAAAAAATTATTAAAATATTTTTAGATCTTAATGTTTACTACTATGCTAATGTCATCTAGCGAGCACATAAACAACAACAGTTTTAAAGTTTAAGTAAGTTTAGGGGCATTGACTAAAAGATGGCGCTAGTTTCTATATATTTCTTTTTTCTAATTAATGTACTAGAGTTGCATGCCCCTGAATCAGACATCGCGACAGACAACCATAGGTAATACAAGTTTTTGATTTTAGTAATAGACAAGAGCAAAGGGCATAGCCATAAACACAAAATACGATGTTTCGAATTGAAATCGAGTCTCAGTTTATTTCATAAATTATTAATGCTAGTCTAAAGGCTATCGTTACAATGTAAGAAATGTATCATCTCAAATTGATATATATTATATATTTTTTTAAATATAATAAGTAATTTTATATATATATAGTTATTAATATCATATCATATCATAAATTTAAATAAAAATGAGATAAAATCAAGGTGTTACTTATTTTTGAACTTTGTTACTTAAACATTCATTCATCATGTCGTCGTTGCGCTGCATTTTCTATTTCGTTTGTTTAAACGAACATATTCCGTCTTTTCGAACATGTCTTTTACCATTGAGTGGGCGCCGTATGCTATTACAATAATATAGTATAAGGTATGTTATTTAATCATGATACATGTTCTTAAAAAAACTAAAATTCATAGATTTTGCCGAAAGACGGGATTGCCTCGTTAATTAGTGAAACTCAATAAACAATTTAGTTTAAAATTATATTACAATTCTCGTAGAATAATAATAATTATAATATCAAAACCTACAGCTGAGTAAAAAATAAAAATCATAGATTAAAGTTATAGAATATAAGTGTAAGAAGAGTGCTGCAAGAGTACCTAGGGGTTTTATCAAGACATTTTTATTAGTACGCTGACTTTTTAAAATAACTTAAACACCCATTACAGTCGAGTCTCTGATCTGATCTTTCAATGGTCGTTTCGGGTCGTATCGAATCGCATTGTATTGTTGTTTGCACTTTATTACTTTTTACAGTTAAGTGTTTCCTCAGATTGACCACTATGATACAATTTCGGTTTATCATTTTATTTGATAATTTTGATGAATTCAATTGTTTATGAGTAATTGCTATCCTTAAGGATAGCATCAAAAGCGCGGTTGGTAAACAAAATAAAAACTTTTAGCACCTAATAATATAAAAACTAAATTTTTTCAATAAATGAAAACGGTTATTATCAAGCATATTTTAATGACAAAAAAATATAGTAAAAATTACTGCAACTCTATGTAGCCTAGTTATTACTATGAAATCGAAGTACCTTTGTTTGCAAGTTACAATAATTATTATTGTACATTGTATTATCAGAGTTTCTTGTCAACAATCAACATTATTAAATGTCAAAACTCAACATTGACCATTGAGAAGTGTCAGTACTGTCAAGTGTAATTTTAATAACTAAAATTAAAAATTAGCTTTTAATGCATATTAAATAACACTAAAATGTGGCGTCCTACAATCTTACGAAGAGTTGTGTTATCTTCTATTAAAGAAAATATTACATTATCTAAATTTTTGTACACTACTAAAAGCCGAACTCCCCGGTCGACCGCTAAGCTAACACTCATTAGTGCGAGTGTCGGTATTTTGGTAGGAGCAGGGTATGGCGGTTATACACATTATAAAATAAATACCAAGAAATTGTCTAGTTCATCGGATGAAGAGTTTGCATTTTTGAAAGACGCACCAGAATATAAGTCTCACTATAAAGTAAGATTTTCATAAAATCTTTACAATTATGTAAGGCATATGTATTATATACAATCTAGAATCCATGTGTTTTTAAAATATTTTTTAACATTATATACTATAATCATTTTAAAATAAAATTGTTAATAAGGTATACTATACAAATATATTTTTTAACAACTGAGTTTTCATATTTGCCAGAAAGTATTACAATTGTTGCTATAGTTATGAGTAATTGGCAAAAAACTGACTAATAACCATAAGGAATTACTAAATGAATAAAAAAATATTTCCACAAAGGCATGAAAATTAGTTATTATAATTTAGTTTTTATTTGTGGCCAAAATATATGAAAAAAAAATATATTGAATGTTGATATTTTTTTAAAGTATTTATTTAGTGCATATTTTGAAATATTTGTATTGTATTTGCATTTATATTAAAAAAATATAAATATTACTAATTTGAATATAAACTTCTTATTAATGTTATCAAGTGTGCATGGCCATTCCATAAGATTGAAGAATCAAACAAGATCATAGAAACATGATTACATTTTGTAACTTATGATTTTAGGTAATTAATGAAGCTGACTCTAGTAACTTACAACTAGTATTATTCCAATATCAGACTTGCCCATTTTGCTGTAAAGTTCGAGCCTACTTAGATGCTCGTGGTATTAGTTATGAGATAGTTGAAGTTGATGCTGTTCTTCGCCAAGCTATTAAATGGTCAGGCTATAAAAAAGTGCCAATATTACTGGCTAAAGTTGATGGAGGATATCAGGTACTAATTGCAGCTTTTATTGAAAAGTGTTTAATTTATTTACTTTTTATATTGTATATTAAATAAATTTTTTTAGCAACTTTTAGATAGCACTGCAATTTTGTCTATTTTGGAAACACATATAAGAGACAAGACCTATTCTTTGCGTGATATTGTAAAGTTTTACCCGGTCTCAAAATTTGAAAATGATTCAGGAAAACCTACTACAGATGTTACAAATAAATATTTTATTATGCACAATAGTGCTGTACCAGATGAAAAACAGCGTGTTTCTGAGATGTAAGTTATATAATAATTTTATTAACATTAATAACAGTTGCTTGAAATCACACATTATAATAATTTGCTTCTTTAATGTTTTAGTGAAGAACGTGAATGGCGACAATGGGCAGATCGAGTGCTTGTCCACACTTTATCACCAAATGTGTACAGGACTGCTAGTGAATCATTAGAAACATTTAAATGGTTTGAAGAAGCGGGTGGGTGGAGAAACAACTTCCCCAGCTGGGAATGTGCAGTGATGGTATATGTTGGTGCCGCAGCTATGTGGATTATCGCTAAAAGATTAAAGGCTAGGTAATTTTTTTCACTTTCCCTTTTTTTACAACATGACTTAAATTACAATAGTTATAGTGTAACAAAAGAAAGAAGTCATTTAATTAAATTCAAGTTCTTTTTTAAATCTATGAATCATTTATCTGTACTATCTATATAATTTTAGGCACAATATACAAGATGATGTCCGTCAATCTCTGTACAATGCAGTTAATGATTGGATGACTGTCATTAATAAAAAAGGAATGCCATTCCTTGGAGGTAAAAAACCTAATCTCGCCGATATATCAGTGTATGGTATACTGAGCAGCATTGAAGGTTGTAAAGCTTTTCAAGATTTAAAGGAAAATACAGATGTTGGTAAATGGTTTGATAACATGAAGAATAACATGAAGGAGACTCGGGGAAGAATTATAACAGTCTAATAGTAAGATGATCACTGTTATTACAATATATGAAACTGCAGATGCGACTTGGTTTTCAGTGCCCATAGTTCATGCTAAGTGATATTAAAGTTTTAGTTTCCTCTTTTCTTACATAAAAATTATAATTTTGGTTTGATGTTCTTATTTGTATACTTTATGGAAGTTATTGAGCAAGCCAATCTTATAACATAAATATCTGGTAGATAAAATTGTAATTATCATTATTATCAAAAGTTTATCAACAGTCATTATATTTATGGAATATGTGTAAAAAGCGCGAATATTTTATAGCGAAACAATTCTGAAAGACTGACTTAGGGCAAAACTGCACTGTTAAATTAAAAAAAAAAAAAAAATGTGGTTGTATTTCTATTGTTGTTAATATATTTATCTATGCAATATATTTTGAACTCGAAGCCTATGAAGATTATATTAGTTGGCTTTAACCAAGTCTGTGAAAGAGAATATTGGAACAACGGTAAATTTTCTTTAGTTAGTAAAGTAATTTATTCAAGAATAATTTTTGGTACATAATAATAAAAATCATATGTATTGCCTTCAGTTTATGCGCGAGAGATGCTTGGCGTAGTGTTGCTTTGATTGATCGTAATATTTGTGTATTATTTTTTATGATACAAATTTGAATACGATGCAGTACCAACATGACACTTAGAATATCTATGTTGCCTGCGAGTTGTTACTTTGTTGTATTATTGGAATTCGATTAAAAACATATTCAGTGTCGATTTGCGAATTTTTATCGGTTTATTGTTTTTATTATATTAAAATGTTTTTTTTTTCTAGAATAGGTAGGTAAAGTTCATAAATTCATAAAGATGGATGCTTCCCATAAAAAAATAATCATTTTTTTTAAAAATGTTTTTTAAAATATTTAATTTATGTTTGCGATTAACAATAATTTGCGTACGTATTAAATGGTTTCATACGTCTTTCTTTCATAAATATTAACAGATTGTTGATGAATTTTTGGTCTTTATTTATATATTAGATTAATCCTCGCTAGTGCGTATTTATATTTGCAGTAGAAAACTGTCATAAGAATAGAATATGTATTGTAGGTATATTATTCTTTGATTAATAAAACGTTCTTATAGATGAATCTTTTATTACAAATTCAAACCACTTATCGTTGGCTACATTAAAACGGTCAAAAAGAAAACGATAATGTAAGACTTGTAACTAAGAATTGTTACATCGAAGTTATCTTTTCGAATCGTATTAAATTTTTACATTTTACATAAATATTAATCTATAACTAATCTATATTAAACATTTCGGTATATCCATCGATTTATAATACAAACTTGTTAATTAAGTTTAATAATTTATTTATATTTTGGTATATTAAAGTTATGTTGACTGTATTCTAACAAGCTATTTGAGTATAGGCGAGAGAGAATCCTCTGTTGGCAATATCCGGCGGCGTAATGGCGGTAGCACCTTCGTTGGCGTCTGTCACCACGTATAGGACGAATGGCTTGGCTCCCGCTGAAAACATATTTGTTTTTAAAACTATGTAAAATGTACCTATGTAAAATTTATGTACTTTGAATTTTTTTTTCCATGTTTAATCTTAGAGTAATTGTTCTGTATAACAATCGGGTCGATTTCTTTAGGAATTATCCGTTGCCTTCACTAGTTGAGTTCTAAATATAAAATAAATTGTGACATTAGTGCTTGCGCATGTTTGAAAAAATGTTTGATTAATATATATATATATAAATCTTCGACATGATCTTGATAGAAACCCGAGACATATCCTATCATTATATTAGATATTTTTTTGTTACTCCTTAAATAATGTGATTATCATTTATCAAACATTAATAAATAAATTCGCGTCTTAAGCATTGGTCGTCAATGTTAGGTATAAAAAAGTTGCCTATGATTTATCTTGCGTTTCAGGCTTGTTTTCGTACCAAATTCTATCATATTCGATATTGTTTCTGCTGCGAAAGCGTAACAGACAAGCAGACATACATAGTATTTATATTTTATAAATATATATATATATATGAGTGAAATGTGTCTCTTACATTGTACAGGAACGAATCCTAATCCGCAAAACCGATCGGTCCCCGCGCCTAAGTTGGTGCCCACAACTATAGGGTTTGGTATGACCACGAAGTCGGTGGTGCACGCCGCGCCGTTCACTGCTCCTACCGCAGTACCTAAGACAGTGTTGTCAGCTCCTTCCACGTCACCCGTGACGGTAAACGAAAACACGTCGTTTGCAGCCTAATAAACAACATGGCAATAGTTTAATATTTTTATAACGGTCGACTCCGACATCAGTCTTTGAAGATTTTATGGAAAGTTCCTTACGTCACTGGAAATGATCTTTTCATCAAATTAAGATAACGGCAAAATTAAACAATTTATATTTAATTTTAAAGCCTCAGATTGTTGTATAAATTTAGAACTAATAAAAAAAACACTATATATTTCTCTATAATGCCTGTCTGACTTCGGAATCATCATCCTCCTGCCCTTATCCCAATTTTACTTAAGGTCGGCGCAGCATGTCTTCTTCTTCCATACTTTTCTGTCGGACGTCATCTCACAAGTAACATTCTTTCTAACCATATCGTCTTTCACACAATCCATCCATCGTTTCTTGGGTCATCCCCTACCTCTATATCCATCCACATCCATTCTCAAAACTTTTCTCACAACATGGTCCTCATTCCTCCGCATAACATGCCCATACCAAGACAGCCGGTTTCCAGATAGTTTCTCGGTTACCGGTGCCACTTTCAAACTTCCTTTTATGTACTCATTCCATACTCTATCCATTCCCGTAACACCACACATTCCTCTCAGCATTCTCATCTCCGCCACATGAAATTGTCTTTCAGTCATCCCTTTTATAGCCCCACACTCTGATCCATATAGAACAGCTGGTCTGACCATGGTCTTATAGATCTTCCCCTTAAGTTTAAGGGGAATACGGGGGTCACAAATTGTTCCCGTAACATGACATGAGCTTTATCCCTCTATAGTTGTGGCAATCCTGTACATCCCCTTTATTTTTGAAGATGGGCACCGGCAATACCTGTGAATATTGTATCGCACAGAATCCCGCCTCCATTCTTATACATATTCCATAATTCAAGTTAGCCAGCTGTCTCGTTCCCGTCACCAAAGACCCACTAAGGGCCGTGTTTGCAGCAGTTCCATAATTGAAACTTCTAATTGTTCCCATTACTCCCGTGTAATATTGCAAGCAGCCGTTAGGAGCTACAACAGTTTAATATATTGTTAAAATTACATTTTTCATTAAACGCTTGGATGAATTAGAATGTTTTATATATATGAATAATTACCTAAGCCCGGACAGTCGCATCCAAGTTGAGTCAACCTAATGTTCCATCGTCTCGTAAATGTGGTGGCAAGAGTAGCTGTGACACTGATTGTAATGGCTGCGTTACCATTGAAGTCTACGAACAGTGTTTGTCCAGTATTGTCACCACAAAGAATGGGAACTATGGTGTTACCTCCTGTGATAGTAAGAGCGTCGGTTGCGCACACACCGTCACCGTTCGGTTGAGCGAGTACCATATCTAGAAGATCTATACGAAGCTGAAATTTATCAAGATTTATTATTTGTCAGGCATAATATAATTCAGTTACTTTGCGAGTAAAGTTTTTAAAGTATTATTTGATACTAAATTATCGCCTTTTTACCTGACATATGTTATTATTGCAACGATTTACAATAATTGAGCACGCCTGTCCACCTGCGTAAGCTGCTGGATAACCTGGACTGGTGAAGTAGGTGTTGTTTACGTTTGTTGCAGTACCGCATGCCCGTGAAACTAAAAAAATTCTCTTAAGCTTAAACTAAACATATGGGAGAACTTCTATGACAAATCCATTCTAAGCTTAGCAATACAACATACCGATACAGCATCTTCCTCTTCTGGCAGCGCAATTTCCAGTAATAGTTCCATTAAGGTTATTGCACTCTCGTCGAGCCAGACATGTGCCATTCATCGTGTTTGTACTGGCACAATCCACGTTCGCAAATCGAACTATACTGACGAAAGGAAACACTAAAACGAAAAATATAGTTATTTCTATAAAACATTTTTCGAAATATTGGCTACCCAGAAGCAGTTATATAAATATAATATACATAATATAAAAAAAAACTGTTAACTAACAGATTTTTCCTTGTCTTTCGCCGTTATTATTGTTGTCATCGACATCGTACGTATCGTCGTCGAAATTGTCTTCGTAAACTGTAAAAGAAGCAACAGCCACTAAAAAAGTCGCTATAAATATCCAAAAAAGCTTTTCAGTCATTTTGTTTTTCTTTCACTTAAACTTTTCTTTCGTTACAGAATCTTTATATCACATCGGTTTAAATATTTTGTTAACTTAAAACGTATCAAAAATGGGTCATTGTATAAATGTTTAAAGTTTGAAAAGTTGCCTACTATAATGTCGTTCACATAATGAGAATAGTCGTGTCAATCATGAAACTTATATAAAGTGGGTGATAACGGTTGTTTATTTGAGGAAACTGTTAGGGATGTTACCGTTCTTCAATTAGCGCTTACAGGTGACACAGTACTATTTCTCCATTGTAACCTACAACGTAATAGATAAGACAAGTCTTCTTCTATGGTATATTCTTAAAACTCCATTATTTAAGCCACCACTTAGCAGTGGTTTTAGCTAGAAATGACGACGAGAATCATAAAAAAATTGTGTTTTGATATGTTTTTTATCGGAAGATATCATTTTGTAATAATTATATAAGAGAACTTTTTTCCTCTAATTTTATTTTGTTGTATAATTATATGTCGTTTTATCTCTTCAGTTTTTTTCTTGATAATATTAGCTTGATATAATAATTGAAAATTATCAATTTAATAGAGCTTGAATTGAATTTTTAACTTAAAATCAAAATATTTATGAATAATATGATTATATACAATAATAACAGTATAGCGTATGTATGGCATATGAAGACAGATCCCGTCACTAGTTCTTAATCTTTAAAAAGGTCAAATGTAAATAGAATTCGAATGACCGACGAATTTTAAAATTGTTTCTACAGAAAAAAAGCAACTGTCAATTTAAGATTGAAGTCAACTTTTTATTCTTTTGACCTACTTTGTTACAAAAATTGTTATTATTATACTTTTAAACAACTTTCGGCTTAGTCTTGTATGTACATATAAAATTATCTTACATTTATAGGAGTGCTAGATAATAACAAGATAATATAAATGTAAGAAACTATCCAAATACTATACTATAATAAATCGTCAAATGTAGGTGGTGCATATAAGTAGGTACATCAATTTTATTCATCCCCTTAAATATATTTGCTAAAAAATCATAAAACTAAAATATTAATAGGCTCAGGCTACACGCGAATTGCTATATTCGCCCATTGGACAAAAGAATTCGGCAATTTCATGAAATCTTATGTGCTTCATTTGTTTTTGTAATTTGATTCATCTCTTGCTAAGCCGTGAAGAAAATCATCTTAAATAAAACATCATTAACACACATTCGTAACTGCTTAACTGCACAGTGTAAGGGTAGAGGAATACGTTTAATATCTTCACTATTGCGAGAAGACTACTTTGTTCCCGTTAAATTGGTACGTTTTTGTTGAAATATCGAAGAAAAAATCTCCCAAAATCTACTTTCTTCAAACTATATTTACCTGTTTTTATAGCGCAAAATACAATTAAATAAGAGGAAGAGATGTTTTTTTTTCTGCACATATATGCAAACAATTGGATAAAAATTTAAATCTATAAGAATTCAAAGCATGTAACAATAAACAGAACCGTCTCAAGCTGCTGGCCCGTGCCGTGCCCATGGCCGTATGCTGGGGCCCTTTTGGTATATATTTACTACCATGTACAAATAATTTGCTTATAGCCAGGCCTTAAGTATGGTTTCAAATAAACGGTGCGGTAATTTTCGTAAATTCGTAGGAGTCTGATTGGTTGTACAATCATATGGCTATAGTTATAGGCTATATTTATTTCATGAGGAGTACGTCAATAGCTTTCTACTTTTAATATCGACTATCGTCACTAGCCCTTTGATAAATACGTTAGTTATTTCTTACACATATGACAATTTCGAAAATATAATGTATAGCAGTCAACGTGAGCATAAACGTGTGAAACAAATTGTTGGTTCTTCGGGGCCCCCTCAGGATGGGGGCCCAGGGCACGTGCCCCGTGAGCCCTATGGTAAAGACGGTAATGACAAGAAAGCTTATTCTATACAGCTATTTTATTAATAAACTATAACCTATTCGCTGTGACGTGTCCTTAAGGACGGGCTTAATGCTCGAAAACGTAGGAATCGTAAAAAAATACTATATTACGACGAATTATTATTATTCTATTTCACGACGAAACTATTTCTTTGCATCATTTTAATGTATTTTGTATCGCCGTTCTATAGTGATTGAGTATCGAAGATTTTTGATACACAAACTTTCGCATTCATAATTTTAGTAAGAGCGCAAGCAGACAACGTAAATGTATCTATGTAAAAATAGAATAAGAATGATTCTAAAAAATAATGAGAATAAGAATACTTTTTTTTGTAGTATGTTTGTTACAAGCTGGAAATCGAAAAGTTCGTTTTGATACGACCTGAGGGTGCGACTATATACTCGTATTCCGTAAGGAATTCATATAAATCTTTTTATATGCATTCTATTAAGATGCGAGGATAGAAAAGGTAAATTTTATTATGAAAATCGTTTTTTACATAATTTATGTAAATTTTTTGATAAATCCAAAATACTTGATTCGTTATGTTAAGAGAGGTAATAGATAAAGGGTAAAGGAATTCTGACGAATTTTATATTGTATGAATTATATAATTATATTTATAATAATATTTAATGCCAGTAAAAGAAAAACAATTTCAAAGTGACTATATTTAATTTGTTTGAAGTGTGAATATTGTAGCAAAATATTTTACAAAATTGTATCAGATATTTAATAGAATAAATGAACAGAAAAGAGTATACTAATTTTTAATTTTAAGTAACTGTTGTATGTTTGTACCATTATAGACAAAGAAATACGAATTTATGTATAAATTATTAAGTGATTTTTTGAATGAGCAAACGTCAATGATTACACAATTTCATGTCAGAAACATTCAATGTTGTTTATAAATAAAATGTAGATATCAAAAGGTGCAAATAATGAAAGCTTACTATTATTACATAATGTAGTGTATTAACAGTGTATTTACAAAATAATGGTACAAACAACAACTTAAAGAATCATACACATGTATGGCACAGTGACTTACAATATTTGGAAATAAAACTACTTAAATATTAGTTATACTTTTCTAGTTCCACAGTTTCTTTTAAAATCTTTACAACATAATATCGGAATAAATGAAGTTATAGTTACAATATTTATATTATGTTTACGATCTAAGCTTCTACCATTAGGTCAGACAATAACTGGATCGGCATAATACTTTTAAGGATTTAAAAGTTTATAAAGTAATGACATGTTTGATTGTTTTACATACTGTGTAGTGTGGTGTATAATATACAATTTAAAAAGTTAGTAAATCACTCATCTGGCAACACTTATGTGACAATAAATTTATCTCGGTATACCTGTACCTCTATCCGTAATTTATGTATTACATATCTAACAAAACTGTATAATTATAGTAAATATTCATACATAAAAGAAATCAAAAGCATGTCATTGGTAATAAATTATTTCGTGACTTAGTCAACATATTATTATACAACTAAACATATTAAAGTAAATTTAACGAAAAATTAATTAAACTATTATTTAAACTTTTAAGGCATAAAGAAATATAAATAGGTAGGTACGTATATCGAGAAATTAGCAAGTATAGAATAAAAGTGAGGTACAATATTTTCTCTACGCAGAAATTTAAGCTTAAAACTATTATTTATAAAGTTATTATAAATATGATCCTAACTTATGGCATCTCCTGAAATTTATGGCAAAACTTAAAAAAATCGATAGTTGTTATATTACTTGCTTTAGATAAGTTTTATTATTTTCTATTTTAAATAAGATAAAGGCGATGACTGATAGCTGATTTCCTCGCAGTTGTATTTTTCAACTAAAAATATTCATTTTGCAACTGATATTTGAGTAAAAACTTGTCAATCATGATGACATTATTTATTTAAGCATTATAAATACTTTAGATTAATAGACTCTTTAATATTTGAAACCGATTAATCTCTGATGCGTGTGTCATCTCATTTACACGTGACATTGTCAGAATATTTTCCGCTCCAATAGCCTAGATGCACGCCAGAAAATGGAGAAACAATAGGTACTTTGGCTATATATCCCAATAGTAAAAAAAAACATTAAACATTTGTATGTTATAAACAATATAGGTTATATAAGATATTAATATTTACTGAATATTAGGGTAAATCATTATTGAAAAGGAAATCAACTGTAATACAGTTTATAATATTATATATATTTTAAAAAGGTCATTTTTGTATTTGTTTACTATAAGGAAGTTTTCGAACAGTTTTAAGAAGTGATCGTAAAAAAATATTTTTTTACGATCACTTCTAAAAATTAATAAAGATGTATTTACAATTTTGTTCAAATTACTTTTTACTTTTTTCTACAACCTACAAAATTACAAATAAAAAATCTAGGCGGTCTATTAGTGCAAACTATTAGTTCTGTCGAAAGAATAATTAAATATATTAATGAAAAAAACTGTTCTTAGAAGTAATAATTCTGTCTACTTGGTCATAAACTAAAATCTCATCATTTTCAGAAGGCACGAAACTCTATTATCAAGATGTGTAAGTTGTTGTTTTATATATATATATATATATGTTACGATTAAGAAGGTTTTGGCCATAATATATGTATAAACTTTAATTAAGAAAATCATAATTGTTATAATGACAAAGGACTCGTAGACGAATTTGGTTTATGGAAAAAATTAAGGAATAATATCATTATAATTGTCTTTAGAAAAATCCCAAGAAAAATCTAGGTCTTCATTAATTGCTGTTTCTGTCAGAACTTTCTTAGTCAACGGTTATTCAGATATATTTTAATACATAACATTATAATACATTATTTTTTAATGAAATTGGATCATAAAGTACAACATGCTTCATCAACGAAAACATTTCCTTTAAAGATAAAATATTTAAAAAAAAAAGTAAAAATAATTGCAGTGTTTCTGTCAGAATTTTCTTTTGTCAACAGTTATTCAGATATATTTTAATGCACAACACCATAATAGATTGATTTAAAAAAAGACTTATGACCGTAAAACAAAACGTGTTTAATTTATGTAGAAAATTTGACCAATGTTAATGTTTTAAAAAAAATGTTAAGTGTGTTGTTCGATATTTTTTATTTATGGCAATTTTGTTTATGTGATTTTTTTTCTAAATAGAGCTCATATTAAAATTTACACAAATATTATTATTTAAATATAGGAATTTACATCATACTAAATGCAAAGAAAAGTGGCAAGACATAATTTAATATCGCTTATTTGCGTATTATATTGCGTGACAGTTTTAATGGCTCAGTAAGAAGTAACTAACGGAAATTACTCGACAAATATTCTCTTTTGAAATTAGTATTGTAGTAAGCTGTATAGTTACGATCTACTAATCAGTCAAGATAACGAAAAAAAATAATTTTAAAAAAACAACGATAAAATAGCAAATATTTGCGAAGCCATTATTTAAAACATTTATTATGTACTACAATAATTTTAAGATTTTAATTAACAATAAGTAGGCACTTACATTAGCACAACTAGTGACTATATGTGATGGCAATTGCGACAAAGTTATGTTCATACAACTAGATTTAAATTAAAAACAACCTTTTACCCGAACTCAGAAATTGGAATATTTCAAATATATCACTTACGATGTAATCTTTTTATGGTCAGTTTTACACAATTTACTTTTGATTTATATTTCAGACTATCTATGTAATTTGACTAGTGATCTTAGTATAAAGATTGTTGTATCGACGTAGCAGCAAATAAACTCATTTATTTTCAACATTTTTTACGTAGAATAATATAATTCCGAATGGTTTAAAGGCATACGAAATGTATTTTTGAAAATTATAGATAAACTATTTATTTCCTTGTAATCGGGTAAAAAGATCGCTTTCTTGTGGGTCACGCTTAAAAAGCACTATCAAAACGTTTTTGTACCATTTGAGTACATATTTAAAAATGTTACAGTGGACGGAGGCAATAAGGCTAGTTCAAGGATAAGTACAACTATTCATCCTAAAATACTAAAGCATGTCTTTAATTTAAATTTATTAAAATTTTATTATGTTAAAGACAAAAATGTGCGTTTTAAAAAGCGGCCTTGTTAATTTCAGATATGTTTTCATACGAACTGCGAAAAAATGTTTGACATAAAAAACCGATTGTTATTGTGTACGTGCATATAAAATAACAAAACTGTTATAAATCGAGACTAGAAAGTGTGTAGCTGCGTGTTCGAATAAAACGACCTGAATTGTTTTATAAATAACATTTACCAATGTTGATAGTACGATTGATAGTTGCGGATTATTTTGATGATCTATAAAATTATTAAAAACAGATTTATTAAGAGCGTTTGGTTACACTACACATAAAACGAGTATCTAAAACTCCATTTATACATTCTTAAAAACTTAGGTCCTGTTTAATGGGAATTAGCAATTATTATGCTTCAAAAACTACTGTTGATACTAGTCTGAGCCGGTGTAACTAGAACCATGGCATTTGTAGAGGTTAATCTTTTAACCCAGGTCAGCAATAAGAATGATTCAATATTAACCCCGTTATGGATTAATAATTGAAACTTTACGTCGAAATAGATCATTTTTGAAGTTAAAAATTGAAAATGATGTTTAGGCTACTGTATATTAATTCAACATAACGTGACGTCGTGTTTTTCGAAATTTGCCATTAAAAATACCCTATTTAACGGCTTATTTTGCCTGTACTTTAAAAGGCAGTCTTCAAGTTTGTAAAAGTGCTTCATTGTTGTAATATAAAGGTAAAATTCTATATATAGGGAGAATTAATGGTTATTTTCCATTAAAGACCACGCTCTTAGTCAAAATTTTGAAAATTTGTTCGACCATCTTAGTCGGAGGAATTTATTCGGAGAATATAAAAAGCATATTTTCAGTACCTTTAATTAATTTAAATCACTAAATGTTTATAAAATATCTGATTAATCCAGATACAGATGTTAATCGGCTTATATTTGATTCACTGTTTGCTATAAAAACTCAGGTCGTAAAATCCGACAACGCTTCAGTAAAATTAAAAGTAACCACTATCTCTTAATTCCAATATTATTAAAAATTATAACATAAAAATATCTATAATATCTTGGATATTCCTTGCTTTCTTATTATTAATTAATCTTACAATAAATTAATCATATCTAATGAATACTTAGAGCTTTTACAACGCGATATATTTGTGACCCCTTGCAGTAACACTGAGCAAATTTCAATATGCGTAATTTGTGAAAGATAGATTTTGTTTACACAATACTATAATCGCGATCTTTAAACTGCTGTTGTAAAATGAAATGTTAAGAACTACTTATTAAAGTTTATTGTATTCGTTTTCATTTAAACGACAAGAAAAAAAGACAGGTTTTAGTATACTTAAATGGAAAATCTCGAGAACAATTTGCCTTGTAGGTACATTTATCAAAATTTTAACGTAAATTGACTTAATAAAAAAAAATCTTCGAGTGACGTAATGGTAGATCCAAAATATATAATAAATAATATTTTCATACTTTTGATTTTAAAATTAATTCTATTAATATATAAGATAAACAAAATGCAATCGACAAAATATTTTTACATTAATTAACTATGCATCGTGTACACTATATGTATATTTCGTCTTGTTATATACTTCGGTAACAAGGTGCCACAAAACATTCCGCTTTACTTAAAATAATTGTCATTTCTAATGTACATAAATATTTATAAAATACCTTATAATAACATAATTTGGGTTTGTTCAATAGATGACTCTACTAACAATTTACAATAATAATAAAGTAAGTATGTAGATATGTAAAGCGATTTCCTTGGTAATGATTGTACCTATTGTTTTTTAATCATATAAGTCATTTCTATTAAGATTAACTGTCGGACTACTATATGGTACACAATTTCGAATTATTCTTCAATACGAAATCTTTTTTATATATCTAATATTAATATCATGCTTCATATGTGTGAATGTACAGTTCGCGTTTTTGGATTATTGTTTTTACGTTATAGTTAAAACTATAGGTTTATCTTTAGCTTCGCTTTAGCATACAATTTAAGTATTGTTGTCGTGGTTACCACTCCAGCTGCGAAGTCACAGCACGCTGTAGAACGTATCCATTAAATTTGTCTCCAGATCGCACTCTAAAAAGAGGTTATCACTGCTCTCTTCCTGAAACACGAAAAAAAGACTGTAGTCGTCACTCTCAATTCGTTTACAAATTATAATAAATCATTCTCAGTCGATAAAATAAAGTAATTTAAATAAATAAATGATGATGAGATTACTTACCTGAGCAGTGTGAGGCGTGGATGTCTGGTCCGCGCCTCTCCTCGGGTGTCATTTAGATGTTTTGGGCAGATGACGTTTCATGTGCAACGCAAGGTGATCAGACCGGGCGAAGGACCGCTCACACACAGCGCATTTGAATGGTTTTGCGCCCGTGTGCTTGCGATAGTGGCGAGTGAGCTCGTCCGACCGCGCGAATCTCCATTCGCACTCCGGCCATTGACAAGTGTAAGGTTTCTCTCCTATGAAAATACAAATACTTAACACTTATAACAATTTATAGTTGAAACGCAATCGGCATTCGCTTTTGCACGTAATTGTTTGTTTAGTTGTTGTTTACCATAAGACATAAAGCTTTATACTTTTCAAATTTAGCTGTTAAATAAATAGAGATAATATCTTAATATATTAGTAATTATAATGTAATAATCATATTCGCCGATGCAGTGTAGTAATCGCAATGCATATTAATCTTTAAATACTACGTAACTTTAATATTACCTGTATGTATTCGCTGGTGAGCCTTAAGATGTGAACTTTTTGTGTAAACCTTTGTGCATCCTGAAAATTTTAATAATTTTTATCACTGTTACAATTGGTTTCGCGCGGTTTCAATCGCATTCAAAGTTATTTCTCCGTCCCTGAGTATCGTAGCTAGATTTTATAAAACCTTTCTCAATAAATGGGCTATTTCATGTTTAATGATAGTTTCCGTAATGAAAAAACTTTTAGCTCTTGAAAATAAAGCATTCGAATAAATACAAACAAATTCCTCAGCTGTATAATATTAGTATATATTTAATTTGTAAGTACTGTACTCAATTTAATACATTTATTTTCATTAATATAATTAGGATCATAAAAGTATGGTTGTATTGATAGATTAAATAAGTAAATATGAGTTTGAATTTTCTCTTATCATTTCGGAACACTTAAATATAATAAAATACCTATGAAATCACAGTGATGCACTCTTCTTTTCTCCAGTTCTGGGTTATTTCGCCTGTTGTATTTAACAGAAGGAGGCGCAAGTCGCGGATGTGCAGCCGCATGCTGGTGCGGCGCAGGCGCAGGTACCGGCGGCATTTGTAAAGATTGTTGTAAACCCTATTGATTTTTTTATATTAATATATTTTTATTTATAAACTTATGTAAAAGTTATTTAATTATTTGTTAATTTATTTAAACTGTAAAAATTAAATGAAACTTTAAATATGACCAAGTTGGGAGTTTACTGAGTTAGTCTACCTGAGGATGGTGATGGGTTTGCGGTACTGGATGCGGAGGTACATGGGGTGCGCGAAGATGCGGCGGAGGGTGGTATGGTGGCGGCGGTGTACGGCGCGGTCCACCCTGTAATATCAATGATATCTGATATGTACGATATTATTTTGTAATTAAAATGAATGCCAATTTAAATAAATATAGCATATTTTAAACTACGACGTCATTAGGTTTAAATGTTGCTTTTTTGAGCATTGTATGTAAACAATCGATTACGCAGAAAAAAATTACAATACAGTCGCTTGCATGAGATGGTACCATCAAAAAGTCGCTAGCAATCGCAGAGCTTTAACGCCAAATGCGTCATGTCTAATTACCTGCATTGTATTTCCGGGACTACCCTGATCTGACCCGGGTGGAGTCAGTGGAGACATATAGACTAGTCTCGACGGATACTTTGAAAAAGATGTTGCCGGCTGTTGCATTGGTAGATGCTGAGGAGGCTGTGGATGCGCGTATGTAGGTGGTGCGCAAAGCCTCTCCGTCTTGATCTCCAACGGACTGAGTAGAGGTGTAGCGCATTCTTCGAGTAATGCATCGTCAGCTTCGAGCTTAACATGGGTAGCTCCAAGTGGAGCCAGCATGTTTGCATTCTCAGGGTCAATATTTCTGATGGAAGAGGCGATGTCCTCCCAGAGAGCGGGGCGAAGAAAGGCATCGTCGCGCGAAGTTGTTCCTCCGTCGAATAGGTCCATGTGGGCGGGCGCAAGTGAAGCGCCCTCTTGCTTATAAAGCAGCGACTCTAGCTCAGATGTCTGTGGAAGTAAATATAGATACATAATTATAAAAGACATGAGTTTTTCATTATAAGACTTAGTCTAGAAATGTTTAGAAGCATTTTTAAATGATATCACAAACAAAATTTATATTTACATCATATAGAAAATATAATTTATAATTAATACGAATGAGTTAATATTTATAACTATTGTATATTATATTTGATTTATTCCAAGAAATACCTCAACAAATTTATAATGCAAATCCTTTGATCGCTAAGACCAATCCCATGAGGCAGTGTATTTTAAAAGGACAGCTTTGACTTTTATGTTTGCTCTCGAGGCAGAGATTGTTAACAAAGATATTGTTCTGATTGTAAATAAGTGATTTTGACTTGGACTTTTAAATTTTAGATTTCTTTATTTTCTGTAAATGTTATAAATTAATTATATTTTCTACTAGACACAGTTATTTTACTACTATAATAATTTACTTACATAGATTTTATTTAATTACCACGTAAAACATTGAAACGCTAATATTTACTTGTTTCCTATTAAACTAAGAACGGTTTTTTGAACGAGCTTTAAATAATTGTGTCTTCGTGATGACGTCGTGCCCTCAAAGCAGTTATTCACCTCATTATTTATGGTTTTCTTAAATATGGGGTAAGCGATATATTGTTAAATGTTTATATTGGTTGCATCGACAACTAAGTCCACCGCCACATTAGCAGTTAATGTTAGTTTAAATTAAGATTGTTAAGAAATATTGGAGAATTGATGGTACAATAATGGCTCTTGTTCAATTTCTCCGCGCAGTGTGGACGGACCAGCCAGTGCCTATTAGCATACAATGTAGTGCGCCCACGTGAAGACGCAGGTGACGAGGCGCGTCTTAAGAATTGCTTTTATAAACTGCCATCTTCGTATGTGATTTTCGTTAACTTCAAACTTTTTATACTTATTTTAATGTACATGCTACTCAGACCTTAATTTTGCCAGTTTTATCAATATGAGTTTTGTTTTAATTTTTTTTAATTTTATTATAGAGATGTCAGTAGTTATTATAAACATTTGTTAGCCAAAACCTAAAAAAAAACTACATATACTTTTATATATGACATTGAATATAATAAACCATCTCGTTATATAGTCATTAAATATTAATAGACAACTAAGGCATGCCACAAAATGCCGCTCAATTTGAAACGATTATTGAGCAAATATCAGATCAACCTGCTCCGGCTCAATTTAGATCGGTAACCCTTTGCGCAGTGGAACCTCCTTCGTACAGAGTGGTGTCGCAAGCGTGCCGGACCGCGCAAATTCCTTCTTTGACCTTTGCGGATCGAAATGATTGCGCCAACGTCTCCTCCACCACGGCTAGACGAGCTTAGGCAATTGCAACATAGATTAGATGTGTTACAGATCGGCTGGGCCTTTGTAACACCAGCTTTTATAAATACACGACTCTCTCTTGATTGCCTTTCTATTAATGATCTCTTCATACCAACAATTACATATATTTTTTTTATTATCATGCGATATACTTATTTTAATGATTATACAAATATATGTTTTTTTTTTGTAATTTAATTATTTAGAATGTATTGTAAAGATTGTTATTTAATTTATGCTTTGTAGTGAAATAAACGCATATTGTTTTACAATAAACAGAATACATCATTGAAAGAGACAGTCTAGAATATATTTCTTCATCTTTACCTTGAGCAGTAGTCTGTTTAACATGCGTCGCTTAGTCAATTCTTGAAAAAGCAAAAGCTTAGGATAAGTGCTGTAATAATAATCTCACTAAGATATTTAAGTTTTAAGAGATGTGTAAGTTGAAGGCACCTAAATATTAGCATGTTCTTAATAATTACTTAATAAAAATATTTACCGTGTAATATGTAGGTATGAAATGATCCGATTTCTATTCTTTTTACTGGTTATACGAAAGTATACACATTCGTATGTACAATTATACAATTTCAATGACAAAACATCAATCTCAAAGAGTTTATACGATTATACAACTCAGCAAGATTCCTAAGTTTTGTTTACTTTAAAGCCATATTTTCTAAACGTTAAACTTACTTTTTCCTCTAAAGTAATCCAAATTTTTTTGTATGCAATAAATAAAGACTACAAGAGATTGCAAATGAATGTGATAATAATTAGGTAGGTAAATAAACGTTAAAAAAGTAACTTAACTTACGGATTAATAGATTCAGATTTAAGTATTCGTAGTATGTACAATGTGATTGGTTGGTATAAAGATAATGATGGCTGACGTATTAATCATTTTTGTAATCGATGTAGTTACGCGATGTGACGATTTCGACGACGCCGACGCCTCCGCTCAACTCATCCAATAGCAATGATATGATTAAACTCGTAATATACGAGAACATTTTATGTTTATTTACTATCAAGATACTACTTATTTATTTGTTTTATCAAAATCCAATTTATCTTCAATATTTGACGATAACTCAAAATAAAGGAATTTATGTTTTATTGAAAATACATGGATAACCGTATATTTTATGTAGTGTTTATCTCATATATGAGATAAAAATCTTAATTAAATTAAGTTGAAGAACTATTATCGACCGTTACTTGCTAAAAAATACATTGGTTTTATCAGATTCGCGTAGTTTTTATTGAATTATTTAGATCGGATTTGAGAACTAAGGGCTCTTTCGATATACGATAAGAATTACGACTTTACGTTACTAAAGTAACGTCAAACCGTTACGTAAGTCAAAACGTTACGTTACAATAACGTTACGGTTACGTTCAATATTTAGGTAGGATACCAGGTCCTGTTTAATATGGAATTTATAGTAAAGATTTAGTATCCTAAAATTATTCTATGTTAATTATATTTATGAATTTGCACGGACTAAAATATCGGAATATGATGTACAGGATTGTTTCCATAAAAAACCACCTACAGGTTCGCATGTGCTATTATTTGTTACTCGGGGGATCTATTGAAACTTAATAACAAGTGAATCGCATAGCTTTCGAAGCTGCCGTCCTTCAGAGAATATTATAAAGTCAGCTTCACCTTTTTTAAATAATATTTATTTAATGACAATTTGATCAGCACACTTTTCAAATAAAAAAGGCAAACATCAACAACATAAACATTATAAGATTTTTGATGCATAGTTCGACTGAAAAATCTTAACAAATATTTTAAAGTTTAATGTTGTGAATGACACATATCACTTGTTACAATATAAAAACATAAGATTCGAGTAACAGTCGAAAACAGTCTTCCAATCGTCAGAAATATTTTAAGGTAATCCGCAAAAGAAGTTTGGGACAATTTAGATTAGTAATGAGGTCATTTACAAACATGACGAAAAGAAGGCAGAAATTATTTATTAAAGAATATATAATAATGGGTCACATAATGCAGACCCATAAGATCGTATAAATGTGTAAGGAATTCTGTTAGCACCGGTATATAGCTTCCCTTGGTTAAGGGCTCCTTTTTTTAACAGCAACGTTCTTTTTAGTTATATTTATGTCCCGCCAAGGCATTGGTTTTTTTTGGGCATAGCACTATGAACTTTTTTCCATTTGCATATTGAAAATTGAATTTGATGTTTCAAGAAATAATGATCCTCAACTGCAGTTTTATCGGATTTTTAACAATTATTATTGTCAATGGACTGTCCACAAGTGGTACGCAAAAAATCAATAGTCGTAATCTCTAGGATTCTTAAATTTTTTATATCGTCTAGGATAGTTTACCTTTCAAGGCTTTTATATTAAGGACCAAGTAAGCCAAAACGGAGTATCTGTTTTGGCTTACTTGTTGTTGTAACAACTTGTTTTAAGGGTATGCTTATTGATAAGCATACATATAAGGTTGCATGTCTTCAAATTATCTGGTCGTTGTCTCATTCAATTTTCAACTTTTATTAGCTTAGCTTAGGTACACCTGATGATATTTCTACAGCTAAAGCAGGATGGTGTCAAGTTTGCTTAAAGGATTAACACCATAAACACTTAGTGAAAACGAAGACAAGATCAGAGCCAGGTGACAATTATTAGCATTAGGAATGTTATTCAATTGCTTTAGGCTGCATACACTACATCGTTTCGAATAATAATAATTTAGATTTTCTAACATGTTTAATAATTAAACATGTTGTTTAATCAATTTAATGCAATGCTTTACGGGTCGTTTAGCGATGTAAAAAGTCACAGGTTCGATCCTGACCCCTTGTCCGGTGTGTCGAAATCACGAGCATTTTATAAATCAGAGCATCTTTTTGAATTTTCTTGACAATGTTACTAAAACTGTACTCTTTTAAGTATAGGTATAGAAGGTGTATGATATACAAGGCATTGCTAAGGAAGTTTTTAGAATTATTATAAAACTTTATCCAAATGTCCTCAACAGAGCATCCTCAATCAGACAAATAAAGTTTATGCTATTTTCATTTACTTTATTTAAAATAAAAATTCTTCGGTTTCACCAGAATTAAATATAATTAACTTTAAAAGTTAGAAATAATAGGCTTTAATATATATATTATTTTATTTATTTGTTTTTATATAATAAAAAATAATAATCAAAATTTCAAATTTTTATACAATAGGCAAAAACAAAACAATTCAGTATTTTTTGCTCCTCTGTTTGTCCCTCCGTTTTTTGTTTTGTTGCCACTGACGAGCCTCAGTGTTATTAATAAAGAAAATTGGCAACACGAGTAGGCAATAAATATCCGAAACATTCAAATGCAAATATGTTTTCTCATTTCTTCAATAATTAATTTCGTACCACTGGGTTTCTTTTTCAAGCACTATTAAATAGCCTACATTAGTGCAACATGACTATGTAATTTTAATATTAATTTGTCCATACTCTCTAAGTTGAGCGCTTAGTCGGTGGGGTATATCACACAGAGTTCCAATTACCGGTAACAAAAAAAGAGAATTAAAACGCTTATCGCGAACAAAAAGCTTTCCGAGTTTCCGCTGCCTTTTCTACGTTTGTCCACCAATCAGAGGCAGTTCGCGTGACGCGTCGCAATATATGAAAGCAATTTTCTCTCGCTTTTATAAATGCCTGCTGTTGTTGGTCTATCTCGGAAAATAGTTGATACATATTAACTGGTCAGGCTTGTTGCTAGGCTACTTTGATTCTGTATCGTAAGTGAATGCAATCTCATTTGTGACAGTTAATATCGACTCGAATTATATTATTCAACTTTACATTATTTTAAACAGAAATTTGTATAAAAAAAATATCTTATTAATTCCAGTGATTTAGTACTGATTAGAGGATAATTATTTTGTAGTTAATAAAACACATTTTTTTATGGAATATTTCGACGATTCCTCAAAACATAGCACGAGGGATTTGTCGCTAAGGTTAAAATATAATAGATATTCATTTTTAAAAACTGGTATTAGCACCGATTATCGAATATATAAGAATAGCTTTGTAGTTATAAAATCCTTATGCATGTGACTTTTTTGATGATATGTTCTCGTAAGGAATTAAATTTGCCGTACCATCCCGTTACGGCATTGTTTGAACAGCACGTTGGCTCGTGCCGACGCTCCATTTCCATAATTCAACTGGACACCCACGCTAACTCATTCTTCAGTACATGTTGCATTCGTGAGTCTACATTTTGAACTAAATACAAACTCACAAAGTTAAAATTGCAAACGAAACGTTTGTAGGATGAAACTATAGAGAGCTTCGCTGGAGGTATCCACTCTTCTAGTATATTATTTATAATTTTTATTTTGTTGTGTATTTTTGGATATACTTTAATATGTAACAATATTAAAGTATATCCAAAATTATTTAAACATAATTTTGAGTATTAAAGATAGGAAAATTATTTCAGAAATTATTAAACCTAATAAAATGCTAGCACCTTATTCGCTAAATTCATGTCACCTATAATAATAATCGACAGTGACATTTAAAACAATCGAAAGATTTTTGTACTTATAAATTTTTTTAAATATACATAATTAACAAAATCTTGTTCTAATCTTGTATATTTCATAATTATGTTGGTGTTTAGTAATAAGTAAAGGCGAATATGCTACGCTTTGCTGTTTATCGCAATACCATAAAAATTTCAAGTTTTTTATTACAATTGTTAAAAATTAGATATCTAGTGAAATTTTGCCACATATGTATTCAACGATATGCGATGGAGCAGCGTGGTGGAATAAATTTCGAACTCCTCGAGAGGAATGTAGGACTTAGACCAGAAGTGGGTCGTTTACATGCAACTCCCTAATAAAAGTAAAAACTCTATTCTATACTTTAATCAATATACCTATATATATATATATATAACATATTAAAAAGTAACTCTACTCTATACTTTAATTAATCAAAATAAGTAGATTAATCAAGAACTAGAAACCATAAGTATTCCATAGTTCATTAAGGTCAATGAACTAAACTCGTACTGTACCGGCAATTTATTCGGTTATGAATCCATCCCTATTTTTTTTTAATTCAGGGCAGTTTTTTATTTAATTTTTTTTATTTATTAATTACCTGTTTCATCATCAATCATCGATAGTAAATCTTCTTTATATAAATATTTAATAATCGGTAAATTGTGTACAACAAGAATTTAAAAAATATATATTTAGTTGTTTATCGTATTTTAAGACTTTTACAGTTGAGGTATTTTCTGTAATGAAAAAGTATACAAGGCGGGCGGCGGTCAGGGCGGACATCGATCGATATTAAACGCCGCCCACTAGAAACGGGGCCTTCTACCTATGAAAACACCTATTATAGATGCTTAAAATGTCTATAAAAACATTTTACGATATTTTATGTACACATTAACAAAGATATATGGTTATTTTTGTTGACGGATAAAAGAAGCCAAGGAGGAATACGTTTGATAATATAGCGTAGATATAAGCGTTCAATCATTTCTATACGTTTTTTTATCGAAATAGTCGTATGTTGTATATGTTGATACTAAACTCTTCAGTCAAGTATTAAGTATATAAATATCTCGTAAGCTTTCATATATTTTGCATTCATATTTAATTTCAGTAATAAAATATAAGTCAATAATGTACAAATAGTATTCATTAAAAACAGTAGATTGTTATTGTGGTATTTTAATGCTTTTAAAAATTAATGACTCACGCAAAATATTGAAGGATATGAGAAAATACTAGAAGTCTTTGGTATTGAAGCAAATATGCCTTTCTTTTAATAATAAGTACTTCTGCACGCTCATCTGAGTATTAATTCAACTGACTAATACGAATATTTTAAATTTAATTGGTTTATTTTATAAAGAAAGTGAGTTTATATTTGAGATACAAGCACAAGGTACACGTTATTTGACTATTGTTACTTCGTTTTTACTTCTAATAATATAAGTAACTATATAGAGGTTACAATTTACCGTCAGGTGAAGAATTGGTTGTCAGGATTTTTTTTCAAATAAAAAATTGTAAAAACATGTGCAAATATTTTTGTAATCTCTTAAAAAACTTTCCACTTACTTGTATAATGTAATGCAATCATCTCATTTCGACGAGAAAATTTGAAATAGCTGAATAAAAAAATAAATACATATACTTCAAACTAACTACCTATATACTTTCAAAAAATAATAATATTTATAAAATTAGGTCGAAAAAATACAAAAAAGCGAATAAAAGTAGAGTTAAATGAAGCGTAACGCAAACATGTCAGACTAATAAAATAATTTCCACATTAAGTCCCCTGACACTGCTATATGGTGGAGCAAAAGACATTGTAATTCGAGTAATGTTTGCTTTTCCCATAATTTTCGGTAAACGATGGGTCGAGGGTGGGAAGCATGTCGATAGAAAAAAATTGTCAGTATTATAGTCTCCATTCGCTTTACCGATATTTTGTTTTAGAAAAACTCGAATAATGTAACGAATAATCGGATGAAATAATCATTAATGTACTAGTATTGACGTAAAATCGTATACATTTTATGTGAAATCGAATATTTAAGAAGAAAAAGGCTTTATGTAATGTTACCTATCGTGTCACAGTTCACTTAATATTTTCAAAGCTGTAGTGAGCGCTCCCAAAGCGTCAGTTAGTGACCGACCGCGAAGCACGCGAACAATTACGACACAATCCATTCCACAGTATGAACCTTCATATCCACACTAGTTACCACCCGTGACTTTGAACGCTAGCTTTCTCAAATGTTATAAATATGAGAGATAAGCGAAATCATTTTATGTTCTGGCATTTTGTTTTAGATGTAATTATTTTCAGCTTTCAGATTTCGTTTATTTCAAAATGACGTCTATTATGTTTTGTGATTTCAAACACTTTAATAATTTATTTGTTCAACAAGAGACTACGAATGAAACAGCAAAATATTCATTTTAAATAACACTATAGTTCAACAAGTAATCAACAATGCTAAAGGATTTGGTTCAAACTGAAATTGTATCAAAATCATTTAGAACTTATTTTATAACCTTAGAATAGTCAAGATATGATGGGAGAACTGTGAAGGTTTATTTTTTATGGGAAATAAATTGTACATAACTTTATTATAATACAATACATTCCCTCGCAAAATGGTTATCGTATCCACAATCAGATCCTGCAATAAAGAAGGAAGCGGGTCTTTCCGACGATAGAAGCATAAAGATAACTCGGCACTAAACTTGACATAACTCGCACATTACTGATTACTCATCAGCTTTCAACATATTACAAAGATTGTTTCGTTGAGAAAACACCTGACTCACCGACAGTGATATAACCGTACAGTATTGTTCTGTCACGAAATGTAATATTCAGTTTTTGAAAAGAATATTTGTGATTACCTCGACGGACATAAATTTTTTATAAACCAATCGGAAGGTGTCATTTTAGAATTAGTTCATAGTATACTGAAAACCATATTACAATCATTATTTACCGATACGTAATGTTTATAACGAGACAACGATAAAACGAAACGTACGTATCATCGTACATTGGTACCTCATGGATTATTTATTATTATATAACATGTATGTGACGGATTACTTAGATTGTATCTTGATAAATGCTTCCTATGCTGGATTGTAATTCTTGACGCGCCGTATCTTGGACCCGCTATTACCAACTGTATGTATATAATATACTACTTTATATAAGCTACTTCTATGGCTAAATAATCTAACACAATAAATATCAGTAGCATGTTTGCGAATCATTTATGTATATGATTTTAGCATAATGGTCATCATTCAAGCTTTTTACTATGAGTACGATCTTTTCATCACTGTTTGTAATAAAAATGTTCGTATATTAATATCTACATACCGCAGGAAGCGTTTAGCGCCATAAACAAATCACCGCATAAATATTCATGGGTCATCCCCTAGCGTCAGAGGGATGCAATACGTATAGCTTTAATAATAAAAACATATTAGCCGCATTGCATGTCTGTCTTCCGTGACCGGGCAGTTTTACACCTGGTCGAATAGGGAGCGGGGTGGTCGGGTAGATACAGAGGAGGAGGGCAGGGGGGGCCCGCGGCTTATAGGAGTAATGGGTACAGAGAGGGCAGTGGGGGGCAAAGGCACCGTTTGTCAGCGGCCAGCTATTAATGAATGCGCCCATAATGTTTATTGTACCCGCTGAGCAGTTTTTGGGTAATGCTTGTAACTCATCGTTTTATAAATTAACTGTCATGACAATCCTCTATTTGTTACCGGATAATGAAAAATGTGTTACGGGTGATATTAAAGTACAAGTAAGCTGTCAAAATAAAAATAGTGTTCATAATGCATTAATTACATGACAAGAGTTTACATTAACTTACACACACGTCAATAATCGATAAGTATATTTAATGTGGTATCATTTTGTCCACTTGCAGGATCCCTTGCGATAACTATTTTACTTCGCTGCGTTAAATCTATCAAGTACATATATATGTATTTTTGGTCTAATACACTTTGCACGGAAAACTCAGTGGTATATTGAAACTTGAAGTCTTCGCGTTTCATTTACTGAACCATCTTGGTTCCAGTCAATTCAAGCTTTCTTTAATTACATAACGAAAATTATAACAAGACCAAATCAGGTATTTAAGAGATTAATGAGGCATTTGAATTGTTTTTCTCTACAAGCTTTTTTGTTACGATTTACGTAGGAAAAAAGTATATAAATAAAATTTTATACAAATATAAATTTAATATTTAAATAATATTTACCGAATTTACATCATGCGCATTAATAATTATAATTTCACACGGAAATGGGGCTAAACCGAAGCGCCTCGGTGTCACGAGGTCACAATTATCACGTGTTACACGTTTATACTCTTCTGAATCCATTTTATTATAATAATGAAATTATTTGAAGACCAGGGTCGCGTGTGCGCCACGTGTCGATTTGCCCCCACAGTTGACCATTACCTCATTAGATAGTCGTGATGATACAAACCCCTGCTAGGGAAAGTTTAACTTTTTAATTTGATGGCGTCATTGTGGTGAAACACATTGCATTATGCAAGGGTGTGATTTATTTTAGGGGTCCATACGACTTTTGTTTCTTCTAATGCACTTTATATTATTTTATAATAAACCAGGTTATGATTACACATTATGATTGACTGGAAACTTGTTTGAATATTGAATTGACGTAAATTAACTTTTAGTCTTTCTGAAAACTGTAAGATATTTTATTACGACAATCAATTAGCAACCAAAGACACGGCGCGCTAGCAATCTGGCGGGAAGGGGGTTTTGGTAGCGCTAATTAGCTAATGGACGAGTGATGCCACCCTCCGACCCGCTACGCTGCTCTGTAATGGATTGTGGCACGCTCGCCGTCGGGAACATCTCGGATTTCGTTCTTATCATTGAAAATAGTTTTTAGCAATGGTATAAATGTTTATATTAGACATGTATAAAAACTTGAATTTAAAATGAAAATTACATTAGTTTACAAGCTTATGAAAGATGTGATTAATTAAATCGCAGCGCTCATTTTTAAAATCTTTTAACGTTAGGGGAAGATTTGTCGTCTTATTTTTTTAAACTGTTGTAACGTTAGTTAGATATAAGATTTTGTTGGCTGAATGTTAATCTTAAAAATAACACGAAAACAATAAACTTTGCATAAGCTTGCATCAATGTTGTATTTGAAGATTTAATATATTAACTCGCTGAATTATGAAAACCTTTCATTTACCCGTCAGAAAGAAATGAGTATCTTGAAATAGAGTATTAGTAACCATTAGTAGAATATCGTTAACTCATGCAACCGTTTGATAATATTTCATAAAAGGGATAATGTTAGGACTCGTTTTGTACCCTACATCGTAAAATGTTAAAAGTTAACTAATGTTCTTACGCTATTTTGTTGCGAGTTTCCTTTAAATATTATTGTTATTAGTGTAGTCAATGTCGCATATGTGAGTAACTTTCTGACATATGTCAGAAGTAGTTCACAATTGTGTTCGGCATTAAGTTTCGAATTTGCTTTTAAAGAATAGCTCTACTGTGTGATAATGTACTTCCATGAGAACGTAAGTGTTATTTAATACAATAATATTGTTCCTGCGATCTATATTAGGAAAATATTTATGTACAGAAATAAAACATTCAATGAATAGTATACAAATTGAAATGAATATTAATGACAAAAAACCGTATTCTGAAAAAAAATCTTTATAATTTGAATTGTTTTTAAACAACAAAATATTATTATACAAGTATTTTACAACTTAAAATCTATACTGTTTCGAGTCCATCAGAGCGCTATTTAACTAGAAAAGCACCAAGTTTCATCAGAATTAGCTTGAACTAAATGATGAAACCTTCGTCTAATAATAAATAAAATATTAGCAGTATCCTGAATTACTCGATCTGTATATATACATGATGACTTTTTGTCTACAAATTCGTAATCATTAGTTGTTATTAAGTCAATACTTGATCACTTATCACAAGATGTTAATAACTACATATAATATCGGAGATATCATGATAAGTGCTATTTCGCTTATATATATGTACATATATAGACCGTAGGTTTATATGTAGTGGTATACGTAAATTAATTGGTACTAAAAAAAAAAATTACACCTGAAAACTGTTGCGTTTTATCTTTTAAGTCTTTAAAACAGCAGAAAGGCCAAAAACAATAAACGTTTTTTATGATCGGTAAAGACCGTTTAATCAATTTTACTGCCATAACTCATCATCGGTTGTTGACATTTAAGGGAATACGTATTGTCTGAAGGGTAATAAATATTATTAGTAAAATGAACAACGATTATGAACAACGTTATTATAGATATCTTATAAATAAATTAAGATGTAAAATAAACTACATAAAAACTACGATTCGATTTGTAAAATTATACAATTAAATGTATTAAATATACTGGTTGTATAAATTGGCATTTATTTCCGTTGTATACATCTTTATAAGTTTCATGTATTTTTAGTTAAGCATTTCTATAATATTTATCGAAAGCAAAATATATTTACAACATTAATTTCCCATCAAATAAACATCAGGCATATTGTCTTAAATACGAGCACTTCTTAATAATCGAGGCATCATTTTTATAGACGAGTGCAATAAAAAACGCATAACTTGTTCAGCGTAATTGAATGGGTCCGTGGGGGTTGTGGGGGCATTGTCGGCTCAGGAGACTGATGTTTTTAGCTAATAATGATATGATACATTTTAGCTTGGCGTATAAGAAGCGCTCGTAAAGTGTTACAGGATTAAATATAGACAGGAAATGGAGGAAAATATTATTATAGCCCACCGATATAGTCCATGACGCTGTGATGAACTATATTTTTATTAAATAGTTGTAGTTAAATACTAGGTCTCATTTAGCATAGAAAATATTTTTATCGCAGTCTATTATGTTGTTTTGACATTAAACCGACGACGTCGACTGCTTACTGTGACGTGTTCAATATATTTCGTTTTATACGACCTTTAGCCACCGTGCCAGAGTAACCTTTCTACTCAACAACATTGCTCAGCGTTTGAGTATTTTCGTTTCTCTATTTTGTATTGGCAAATAATTGAGAGGTTTGACTGACTCTATTCTTTATTTCTATAAAACGTAAATATTTATCGCCTTTGGCCTTTAACGTTAATTTTATAAAATTTTTAGGTATATTTTTAAAACAATAAATACTATTTATTTTATTTATATTATATTTTATATATATTATTATTATTTGAAGTAATTTTATTTTTAATCTATGCTATTATGTTTTACGCATAATATTTTTGATTTATGAAATCTTTTATGCATGTATTTAAAATACTTTTCATTCGCAGGACTTATTTCAGCCAAGCTTTCAAATTATGGTCGTTTTATGTAAAATTAATATTCATAGCAATTTATAGCAATACATAGTTACATTTTCCAAGTATTCGTCCAATCACGGTTCAGGGCGGGCTGTTGGGGTAAGGGTGGAGTGACACATCAATAAATGCGCGCGCATGCTTTTAGTCTTATTTAAATTTCCATACAATGCCGATGTGGGCTCCGAACAACCCTAGGTATTTAATCCAAAACCGATCGTAGACATATTAGTGGACTAGCTATTTGTTAAGTGTTATATAACTGTAAAGTTCCTATACTTTATATAACTTTATATATCGTAGGTATACAATTATAATATCAAATAAATTTCTCTAAAGGATCTTTGACCTACTTATTATAAATAATTGTATAAAAAAAGTAAAATATAAGTGTTAATAGAGCCTCAGTAAGGCATAAGTAGCGACACAAATTATTAAATTAATTATAAAATGACATTTTATTTTGAAATGTTGGCGAACGTTTCGTTATATGATTTGGTCGTGTTTTATTTCTATTGGGATTAAAGTTCAGATCAATACGAATAGATTTGGTCCAATGAAATAAAGTCCAAGGTGATTGGCTTTTTGCGTTAAAGCGTTTTAAATTCAAGAAACAATAACTGATCTCATGTGCTTGTATCTTCTTCTGGGACTGATTAATTTGAATCGAACAATCCAAATCTGACACAGGCATCAAGAGTGCGTTTAATGAAGGTATTTTTTTAGTCATAAAAAAATTTAATAATGTGTCACTAATGAAGACAGCCCTGTCAGTTGTTTGTCTCTTCGGTTTTCTTAATGTTTACGATTGAATAATAAAGTAGCTCTATTGACACAAAATTCAAATACTGTCAGTTGAACAGGCAACGATATCGACATGGCAGACGCGGTTCATGGTGTTTTTTATGGTACAATTATTCTTTTAACATCTTCTTAATGAGCAAATCATACATAAATTCCCATTTTGCATTCAGTACACTTATTCATGGGAAATATGTAGGTTATTATTATGTTTCCAAAAGTTTTTACATATAATTAATTCTCGTTAATCAATATCAAACCAAACAAAAGGATAATTTTTTGAAAAAAAAAAGCAAATGGTACTGAGATAATTTATCATGACTTTACGAATATAATTTAAATATATAAGCATTAAATACAGGTAATATAATTAAATCTATAAAAATGATGCTCCTTAATTTTGTACGTTCGAAATCTTTTATTGTATGTATGAATGAGTACGAGTAGGAATGTGGCGCACGCGCCTCTCACACATAAGACGCGAAATACACATGTAGACATAATACACTCACAGACAAAACAAGTTATTGCTACTCACACAGCTCACTTTAAATGTCTGCTTGAATTATGGTAAACATTGAAAAAAAAGCTTATAACACTGAACGGAAAATATTTTATACCAATAGACCGATGGATATCTTTGAGATGTACCTACATAGCAAAAGTGTCATAGTAATTCCTAAGTATTTTGATGTAAGTTTAATTAAAAAGTGAGAAATAATTACTTATTTGATAAATTTTATTAGTACAACCTCACCTCCTCAAACGTTCGAATCAGTCTCAAAAGTACGACATAGATTGAAGACGTGGCGAAAACTTAACTTTTTGTTGCTGTACAACTAGCAACACGCCCTGGGTTCGCACGGGTCCAATTTAATAATAAATGCGCTTCGCAATAAAATATTAATATTAATTAGGTATATTAATTTATATTATAAATGAGAAATATGAATGATATAAAAATTGGTTCGAATCTTAGTTTCATTGTTTATTAGTATTATTGAAAATTAGTGTAATTTTAACTGCTGAGGTAAACATTTTTGAATTGGCAGTTATGCGAACGATTTTTTTGGTTGCACGTTATTTGAAATCGGTGATATATTCTGTAGTATTCATTCAAATGACATAGTGTAGAGGCAGTTTAGTTATACATATATTATATTGAATTCCAGATAACTAACATATTTATCTGAATAAGGATTAATATATATAGTATAGTTTATTATTAATTTTTAATAGATAAAAATAGTTATTATGCGTTTATAGATAGATGCTATTGCAGACTTTTTTATTTGGCCTTTTTAATACCTAAGGTTTAGCTAGCGTAGCCATGTAACCGCACGAAAACAGTTTTGGATAAAACACTGTCATATTCACAAATTATATAATATATTAAACTATTAGTTAAAACCGTATCAAAATCCGTTGAGTGGCTTAAAGTAAGTTGACATACAAGCTGAAGCAGATAACGACTTTGTTGTATAACCTACTGTTTATTATAGATAGATAAATTTGAAGTCACACGAACATCAACTTAAATGATTAAAATCATTCTGTATCTAAAGGTAATAACAATTTTTATTATTTTTGAATCAACGTTAAAGTTTTGAACGCGACTGTACGAAGTCTCTTGAATGGCGATGTCGAGATGAGAGATTACTATTTGCCCGTTAGTCGTCTCAATGAATGGTATGCCTCAAATATCCAAATTCTTTTACGTATTTTTCTATCAAAAAGAACCATAACTTGAAGATAATAAGATTCAAAATTGTAGATTTACATTTGAAAAGGTAAATTGCGTAGCTAGAAATGTTGTTGCCCGTTATTAAAAGCAAGTTACTTGGTTAAGTGTGCAATGTAAGTTTTTAAACATTTTCGGTCGGAAAACAAACCCGTAACGCCCACCCGTTGCCGGAAATATTGTACAGATGCTATCGAGACTTTATGTTAGCATGCTACTCACGATTCCGTCATTAGGAGGAATTGTGCACTTATTGCCTCACAAAAAAGGAGCCTGGACAACGATAAGAAAGATAATCGAAAATTTGTCAAATGTTAGTCTAATGGTGAGAATTTCTTTATAGTCTTCAAAAATATATAATTTAATCACTAACGGCTCTTGACAATATAAAGTTGAAACAGAATTGCCAATTTTTTTACTACACTTCTAACAATTAATTTTTAATATCAAGAGGTTCATAAAGTATATTATACAAGCTTATGACGAAACATTTGAAAAGTTTGATGAGCGTTAGTATTGTAATTTTACCGTTGTTTCGCGGTTTCAAAAGTAGCTACTTAGCCGAGAGCGCGTGCCAGTCGATTCCGAGTGTCAGTCTAGCTCTAATCGCTTCATCACGAACTCTGCTGTGACGTAATCGGTAACTATAAACAACTTTTCATTTACTTAGGTTCAAATCCTGATATAAATTACGCGAACTAAAAATTTATATAATGTCTGAAACTAGAGCGATTACACGATAATCATTAATGAATTCAAATCGGACTTTTTCATACAGTTTAGACAAAAAAACAACGCGTAATCTCGTAATGAAATGGTAATAATTATTTTCTTTTTAATTTACATTAAACTCTCCCGTTTCCTAACATATTTTTTCTGTTTCTTCATCAACAGTATAATTTAAAATAGTATTATAATGAATTAAATTCATACCACAGAAAAATAATATATTTGAGAAGCCATCAATGTAACTGGTTATAAAATTTATGTGTACGAGTTGTTTCATTTGAAAAGACGTCTAAAATCCGATCCGATCGCATTTAAGCTTTTATAAAAAAATGGGTATAGTTATAAATTGACAGCAATTAATAATTTTACAGTAAGTACATATCTGTACTACGACAACAATTACATTAAAAGTTTATTTAAAAAAAAAAAAAGGAAACCTGAGTGTTATTGTAGAGAAATCGGTTACTAATGTCATAAATATTATTTTGATATCATACATAAATAATACACAAATTATGTGACGTTGTTAAAAATATCATGTATTTTATGCGTTATCAAATTGCTCGTAACATTAGACGTTCGCGATTTTTTATGAATGAAGTTGAATTGCTGCAACTCAACGATATCATAACGGAACTTTAGCTATTGATACCTCTTTAGCATTGATCGTAAATTATTAAACGCCAGCTTCGGATTATTACTATTATTTCTTTAGGATTCGGTTGTATTATTTAAATAACTTGAATGAATGCTTAAGCGAATGCTATTATATTCATATTAAAATTTAAAAGAGATATCTTTAGTCCAATGAGGGTTGCAATAGAATTAGTAACTCTATAATAAACTGATTGATTAAGCCATGTAAACCGATATTTTACTATTCCTTCTTTTGGAATTATGTATATTAATTCATAATCACAATCAAATGTATGTGTCACGCAAAAAATAACCGACGAGACTCGTTCACAAACCCACAATAGTAACAGATATAAATTATTTTTTTGTAATGTTTAATTTATGTTATTTTTTTATTAAATAAATCCTAATTCATTTCAACATAATCGAGAAATTTATATTGAGTTCAGAATGAAAATGGCTGTGTGGTGATGTCACCGTCGTTGGTATTGGACGGCGTCTCGGCTTGGTGGAATTATTGTGTTAGTTTTAGATATTACTAAGAAGTATTTTATTGTGATGACCTCCTGACCGATTTAAACCACGGCAGCCGTTCTCAAGGGAGACTACCCTTGTGCAATCTCAATTGGACACAACCGGGAAGAGTGCAATACAAACGGCTTTCTGTGTTTTCTAAGAAACGGGAGTAAAAACTTGTAACTTTCAACACCGGGCTGATACTGAAAATATTTAGGCATAAAAATCTGCAACTTTTTTATACCTACGTTTACGGCTCACGTATGATAATAATCATATATGAGGATTTATTACAAGATTGTAACTTTAATTAACTTTAAAAATCCTTGTGTTTACAGAAAGAAAGTTATAAAAATATAAGATATTTTATCGGAACCAACAACGTAGATGCGATTCTAAATTATTAGACGAAGGGTTCTATTATTATTATTATTCTAATCGTCATTTCTGACATCGAAGTCCTATAATTCTTATGGGCAAACCAGTAATATAAACATGTTGAATAATTTATTATTAACTATCGACTTAATGATTTATGTCCACTTTTATAATCACAAACAGTAAACTAGACCGATGTGCGCTTCGAGGCGCGTCGAGCACATCAACACACACACTCAAGAGCTTCCAGATTAACAGTAATCGGCGGCGACTATATAACTCACTTTACAGATATTATGCATGTGTACATATTTTTTCAAGTATTTTTTATCATACCTCATGCCTGGCTTCCTCATCGTGAGTCTATTTCACGCCACGGTTAATACTAATTCAATTTAACCATGGTGGGCTATTTTAAATTTCCTAGTTACATATATCAAAAGCAACACAAATTATAGATTAACAACGAAAGCGATAACTTAGTAAAACTATTATTTAAATTTAAACAATTTCAAAACTATACACATAAATCTTCAGCCACAGTACAATAAAAGTCTATTGCGGGCAAAAATAATATAGACACGCGACCTCTTTTAGAGTAGCTCGCAGTTTTAGTATCAGAATATGATCAGCTGTGAGGTATGTTGCGTATAAAATGCGCATAATTGAGAATGCCATCAATATGAGAGTCGTCAGTCGGCATATTGATATAACTGTCGGGGTCGCGGGAAAACGACGCGGCCGCCCACGCGCCGCCGTAAGAGCAGGTACAGTCACGTGCAAGACTTTTGTTTTATATTTTCCCGTAAACACTTTGCAAATGTATTTAATTTATAAAATTTTAATATCACTAACTCTTGATGTCTATAAAAAAGATTTTAGTAGCGTAGTTTAATAAAGTATTTTTTGGTTTAATTTAATTATACTATATATATTTTATAACTTATTACGTTGATTTGGTGAAGCTATTAATTATTAGCAGTGTTATAAGCAAACCATTTTATAATTCTCATTTAAAATTATTTTAAAAATATATTACTTTTTAAATATTAAGTTACAACGAACTTTCACTTCAAAATATTTTCTCGTTGAATATACCGTGACATCATCGTCACTCCAAGGAGCTAATATCAATTCTAATTCTTTTTTGAGTCCATTATTATTTTATTTTATATCGAAGTCCAGATTTAATTATGTATACAAGTAATTAAAAAAATAAATGTAACTAGAAATATTATTAGAAAAAAAAATGCTGTAAATTATACGATCTCTCTTTTCTCAATTCGTATTCGTAATGTTACGTATTTGTGTCGTTTGCAGTTGAAACAATTATTGGTCATGTAATAGTTCGAAACGATTATTATAACATCAATTACTGATTCCAGAAACTGTTTCTATCAGACTTCTATCAGTCATAATTAATTAACGCTTCATTTTTTATATATTTCTTACATGTATTTTATAAAAACTGTCGTAAGTTTTAAAAGTCAATAAATAAATTGAATCTATAAGTGTATAAGACATCAACGACAGTACATGGTCGCGATACAACAAATAATATAATTAATTGGCTAAAAAAATATTGTAATATGTAAATATATAATTATAAATTTAATTTAAAAATTCAAGTTAAAAATGCTCCACATTGCTCATGCTTCAAGCTGAAAGAAAATATGAAGCATACGAAACATTAATTTTTAAATAATATTTGTAACATAAAAAATATAATAATATCAGTTTTATCTTTATTAATGTTTTGCAATTATCAAATCAGCGAATCGAAATAGATTAGGAGTTATCGTGCTACTGTGATATATATATGTACGTGAACATATTAATCTGGCATTTTCCATACAGGGCAAGTTTGTTTCGAAAGTTTTGACTAGTGCCTGTTAAACCTTGTTTATTATAGGATTCCAAATTTGAAAACGTGACGTTAACAACGGCACAATACAGCGTCACCAGCCTACTAATGCTCACTGCAATAGATATTTTTGCCAGAGTTAGCTAAAGCTTTCCTTAATAAAACTAGTCCAAATCCTTTTCGGTCACATTTAATGACGTTCCGAGTCAGTCTTACCTTGTAACCAGTTTGATGGATTGTAACTTGATGTCTCGTATCTGATCCGATATCAAGAGAGCAAATCGCTTCGGAGAGAAAATTGAAAATATACACAATAATTAAAACATCCGCGATAGAAATGTAATTAATATTTGTTAATTGACTATTTCTCATGGACTCAACTATTTATTATATAACCACACTGGTTTTCATATTTTTAAATTAACGAGTAATTAGCAATGCATGCGTAGAGTAATCTTAGTGCTTACGGCCACGGAAGTTGGATTCGTTTGGAAGATACGAGGCGAAAGCAAAAACGTATACAAGCTTTCAAATGTGTTTCACACTTTTTTGCTGTAACGTCTAAATCATTTACTTAGAAATTACTGAATTATTAGCACACTAAGCCTCTAGTCTCGATTATTTATTACTCATACATACATATGTACATACATTAACAGCATGTAAATTTCCCACTGCTGGGCTAAGGCCTCCTCTCCCTTTGAGAAGAAGGTTTGGAGCATATTCCAACACGCTGCTCAATGCGGCTTGGTGGATACACATGTGACAGAATTTCGTTGAAATTAGACACATGCAGGTTTCCTAACGATGTTTTCCTTCACCGCCGAGCACGATATGAATTATGAACACAAATTAAGCACATGAAAATTTATTGGTGCTTGCCTAGGTTTGAACCCGTAATCATCGGTTAAGATGCACGCATTCTAACCACTGGGCCTTGGCTCTTATTAATTACTCATTATTACTGTATTTAATATTATAAGGGCATCCGCATAGATCTTATTCACTTAAAGCCCTCAAGCAAATGTAAAATATCTTCGCGTAGATATTTATAAAACACCATAAGTATTATTATTTCTTCAATAGTGCCTCACTGGGGCAACGTAAGATTCAGATATTTTTCTTCACGAGATAGATCAGATCTTTATCCAGCAGTCGGAAATTTATTTAAATATTTTACTATACTTTATAACTTTTTTTTTTTTTTATGTTAGAGGTGGCAAACGTGCAGGAGGCTCACTTGATGGAAAGTGACTACCACCGCCTATGGACAACACCTGCAACACGGGGGGGCTTGCAGGTGCGTTGCCGGCCTTTCAGGAAGGAGTACGCTCTTTTCTTGAAGGTTTCCAAGTCGTATCGGTTCGGAAAAACCGCCGGCGAAAGTTAGTTCCACAGAGTGGTTGTGCGAGGCAGAAAATGTCTTAAAAATCGCGCTGTTGTGGATTTTCGGACAGCTAGGTGGTGCGGGTGATATTTGGAATTTTGACGAGATGTCCAAAGGTGAAATTCAGCAGCCGGGATTAATCCGAACAATTCCTCGGAACACTCCCCGTGAAAAATTCTGTAGAAGATGCGATCCAACATCTCTATGCAAAGCCAAAGGATCAAGCAGATCGGAAAGGGCTTGATCGTCGATAATTCGAGCCGCTCTACGTTGGATACGGTCAAATGGAAGGAGCTGTTACTGGGGAGCACCCGCCCAGAGGTGAGAGCAGTATTCCATGTGAGGCCGAATTTGCGCCTTGTATAGTCTTAGTAGATGGGCCGACGCGAAATACTGTCTTGCTTTGCTGAGCACACCGAGCTTTTTTGATGCCAATTTGGCTCTGCCTTCCAATTGACCGCGGAACTGAACCAGGCTCGAAATATCGACGCCAAGTATTCCGATACTAGCTGTGGCGGCTAACGGAATGTTCTCGAATCGTGGAGATACGACAAATGGTGTTTTTTAGCAGTTAACGCGCAAACTTGCGTCTTTTTGGGGTTGAAATGGACTAGGCTAGCCGACCCCTGTTCGAGACTTTGTTTAACGAAGACTCGATTTCAGACACAAGTTTGCTCCGGTTTTCTTCGACGTTTTCCCGAGTATTAGCACGGCCGGTGTATGAGGTGCCTACGGTGCTTTCGTCTGCATAGCAGTGAATGTTACTGATTTGCAACAAGTCATTGATAGGCAGGAGAAACAGAGTGGGTGATAGAACGCAGCCTTGTGGAACACCAGCCTTGACGAATTTGAAGTCGGAGCATGTACCGTCGACAACGGCCTTGATGCTCCGATCTGCCAAAAAACTGGTAATCCAATTGCATAATTTCCCAGGAAGCCCATAGGAAGGAAGTTTCGAAAGAATCGCTTTGTGCTACACGCGATCGAAGGCCTTCGCTATGTCCAGACTGGCTGCTAATGCCTCCCCCTTGCTCTCAACTGCTTCCGCCCATCTATGAGTAAGTTAAACTAGAAGATCACCTGCTGAGCGACCCAGACGGAAGACGTACTGGCGGTCGCTAATCAGCTGGTACTCCTCCAGGTACCGCAGGAGCTGGCAGTTTATAATAGACTCCATTACCTTGGAGAACAAGGAGGTGATGGCTATAGGCCTATAATTGGACGGGTCTGAGAGGTTGCCCTTTTTAGGGATCGGATGCACCAAAGCAGTCTTCCAGGAGTTCGGGACGCCGAATGCATAGGATTGCCGGAAAAGACGCGTTAAGACCGGCGCCAACTCGGGAGCACAAGTCCGTAGCACGATTGGAGGGATGCCATCAGGTCCACTCGATTTATGAATATCCAAGGAAAGAAGTGCTTTACGAAATGCACCGCGGGATTGATGGTGTTGACTTTCCTCGGTCATCCAGGGTCGAGTTCGCCGCGAAGAGGGAGCCTAAAAGATCAGCTTTCTCCTTCGCTGTATGGGCCAATGACTCACCGTCTCTATGCAAAGATGGAAAAGAGGGCTGACAGAAATTCCCTAAGACAGCCTTAGTGAGAGACCAGAACGCACGTGTTCCTGAAGGGAGGCGCACCAGTCTCTCGCTAATTGTGCCAATGTACTCTGTCTTCGCCTTAGCAATCACGTTTTTGAAGGATCTAGAGGCAGAGTTATATTCCTTTCTGACTGCGCTGGTATTTACATCACGAGGCGCCGATGCGTTAGCCCAGTCTTGGTAGCGTTCCCATTTTCGACGTGAAGCCGTTTTGCAGAAACGACCAAACCAGGACTGGGACTTGCCACCGATGGGGACCGCAGAATACAGAACAGTTCCATACCCTGAAGTACCACATCGGCGACAGAGTCAGCAACAATGCTCGGATCTTGATCAAAAATACTCTACAAATAATCTATCAATGTAATTATTTTCTTTAGTTAGAATTAACAGATACTCATTTTACCTAAATATAAACCCGTACTGTACTATAGCGTACATATTCACAGCATGATATTGTCTCCTATATAATTAATAGATACTAAAACCATCGTGTTTACGATTCGAGATTAATAAAATATTTAGCATTTCATTGTTTATAGCATTCCAATTCGTCATTAACGTCTCGAGGCAATGGTTTAAGCGAGCATCGATTCGATATTAGTGAATGGTCAGTATAACAGTAAATTCGTAAAAAAACTGACAATAATGAAGATTTACTACTGAACTGTGCAGGTGGGGAGATTGATTGGAAGATAACGTAGCTCTATTGATCAAAGCTTTGATGGCTTTTAGAGTTCCGTTCTCTCTCGACAAACACTTATTTCAGTTTATTTTTGCTTTATTTCACGGTCAATTGTTTGATTTTTACTTGATTGTTAAATTATATCGTTTATACAATTTACATGTTAAGGGAAGAGTTTATACAATTTACATGATCTAGTCTAAATATCACGTCATGCCTTGCAGTTTTAGTTTGAGCAACTAGAACTATATGTTTTGAAATAATTGGCAAACATTGGAATCGTGAAATATATTTATATGTATTGTAATTTTACAGGGCATATTATTAGGTCACACTTTTCTATGAGAAAAATTGAAGATGAAGTTATTCGATTCGACTACGAATACATTATTTGTGAGTACAGCCGGTCCCAGATGGACGCGTGGCCCGCGGGCGAGGAGCCGGCCCTCGGGCCGCGCCACTTTCTATGGCCCTCACCCGACCCGACCGCATTGATCTCTTTATTTCATTTAAACGTATTATTAATGTGTATTATCTACAGGTAAACATCGATAGCGTAATTGCGAAAATACTATTGTAGAATTAGAAGGTTACAGTACTTAGCTACATAGTACAATATACCTTTGGTATATCGTGAATTGCTGAAAACTTAATAAAAAAAAATAGTATTCGAATTAAATTACAACATAAAGGATCTGGTATACTTCGACAGTGTATTTTTCTTTGTTAGTTCAAGATATATGTTTATTGTTTAAGAGGCTGGAAGATATCATAAACAAGAATATCGTCATCATCATCAGTCAGCCTGACAAGTTATTTTCATACTAAGAAGTCAAAATTATTATTTAGTGTACATAAGCACAAAATTATATTTTGAACGAGCGTCATGCACGTTCTTTGTATCAGTTATATCTAAATCGGCTTAGTTCTTTACTCAGAGTGGTTCTTTCCCGTCAATATCGCTTACTCATTACACATCGCCAGGTAGGATAGCCGTTTGTTTTCTAACGGATCATCAAACGCAGCAATGTAAATGCAATTCCATTTCAGTTCATATGAAGCCTTTGTGTGATTGTTATCCCAATTGTATGCAGAGGTTTGAGCTCATTTGTCATCGAAAAGATAATAGTCAACGTTAGTCGAATCCACAACGGCTCATAATTTCTGAGACTCGGTTATGTTACACGGGAATATTTTATAGATTATTTTAATTTTAATATTAGACGATACTAAACTAAATATTTAATTGGGAAATTATACAAAAAACACTATTGATCCTCGAGCCAGCGCTTAAACTTAGACTAGACTTCTTAGACTGAGCCTCGCGGTTCAAAATACAGGACAATCTTTTCGATGGTGTGTGTGTTTTTTTTTTAGTTTATATTATGTCTGTATAGTGTTATTCAATTCATTTTAGTTGATTTTTATATTATGAACATATTCTTTAAGTTTAAGTATGTTAATAAAAAATATAATATATTTTATTAAAAATAATTTGAATAATACTTATTATATTAATATTTAAGTATAGTTTTAAATAAAGGTGGATTTTTAACTGGTGTCAATTTATTTTTACATAATCTTATGAATAAAGATCAATTCAAATTGATCCATTAACGACGTACATGACCTGCAATGGACGTATTTCACTATTATAGGACATAAAAGAATATTGGCTGCCCGTGTTAAGAGGTATTAAAACTGAAGACTTGAATGCTTTAGTGTTTTGATGTGACATGTATTCTACAATAATTTAAAAGTGAAATAAAAAAAAATTAAATTGTTTTGGAAAGATTCATTTTTAATGTAAACTATCAACGAATTCAACAATAATGTATTTTCCCGTGTTGCTTAAAACTTCATCCTAGCTTTTACCGAGATTTTCAAGACTTTGTGAGTACCGAGTTTTTTCTAGTCAATATCGGTTGATTAACCGTAAAAAATAAAATCTAGTTCTCAATTTTGCATCAGTATTAAATGAAATACTGCGCTTATTGAAATTAATCAATAGCATTTTAAAAGATATGGAAATACCGTGAAACCCGGCATCGGGTTTCAGCACTTCAAGGCCATACTTTTGAGTTAGTCATAATGGGCGTATGAATCCGAATCCAACCTTACGCACATCATCATTTTACGCATGATCTTATTTCACGCACGGTGTCGCTTGTTTTACGGGGCTATTACTTCGTTGCCGAAAATTAACATAAATAAAATTGAACACATAAAACAAAACATTGCTTCCGGTAGAACAAAACATCTTTCTTATGAGTTATTTGTAAAATAAAATAAAAAATGGCAGTTACATCTCAACTTCGTACCTCCAGTGAAATAAATACAATATTTACATATAAAATTTTCAACTTGCATTCCTCACTTCATGATTAATTACGTTTTTGACAGTTTATAAAATACTTCTGTAGGAATAAGTCTAGCAGGGTTGTAATTTTCTAACGTTTTTAAACAACTCAGTGAAGGGAATAATTTGTTAATCTTAATAACAAAGGCTTATTTTGATCAGAGTAAGTAATCTTAACTGCCGGGACGCGGAAGCATGGTGAGATAAGCCATGCGTGTCTTTCTCGTGATTTATACTCGCACAAGCAAGCTTCCGTTATGATTTTCGAAGAAACAAATATACCTATTTGAGAATTACTTTAATAACTAATTATATGTTTGCGAAATAGACAAATTGTAGTTCGATTATTATGATTTTTATTATTGAATGTGTAATTTTTTTTTAATTATTTCAAAATTATTAATATTTGATTTTTCTCTAAAATGTAATAATGATTAATTGCATATTGTTTTTATTTTATTTTAATTATATATAAACTTTTCATTGTAAAGAAATATTCTTTAATTAATAATGATCATATTGACGAATTACATATAGAATTTTTTTAAAATAAATGTATATTGTAAATCAAAGTATCCACTACGTCTGTCTGGATGTATGTATGCGTTAACTTCAGAAAATCTGTTGGATTTTTATTTGGCTATCCACAATACACAAAGAATGTTTCCCAAGGTAGATTTAAGTATATAATTTTTCTATAAATATAATGTGCAAATAATCGAACGTCATAATTCGATATTTTGCAGAAGTCGAAAGATATCGAGCCTTCCTCGGTTGCGCTGCTTAAATAGATAAATTTATTTGAAAGTAATGCTGGTTTCAATTTTTGCTCCCAAACTTTGCTAAAGGAAAGTTCACGACATTTAATATCTATTTATTTCGTTTTTTTCTTTGTTATGGAAATTCAGTAGTTGAATTAATCAAATACCGTTTAAGTAACGTAGACATGTATATATAATTCCTATAAAAATAAATTGCAGTTCTTACGGTTTCTTATTAAGAAAAGCTTTTATCCTGTCGACAATTTTATTTACATCCTAAAATTTTATTCGATCATGATGTGATTTGCGTTGCGTGTCGGATGACACTGCCACACGCTTTTCCACCCAACGGCGTTGTGTAAAACGCTCTTACCCTCATCTTGAGAAAGGTCTTTGCGCAGCCCTCCTTTTGAGAGAGAAGAAAGTGTAGGTTATTATCTAACCCTCTCCTCGAGAGAAGAGTATTTTGCCCAGCTGTGGGAATAAAGTGACTGTGAGGTTTTTACTTTTGCCTAAATCTCGAAGGAGATCATCATTATTTTAGATGTTAAAAAAGGCAGTACAATTACTATTTACAATTTTATTTTGAGACTTGTCGTTAATGTGCTTTTTATTATAGTCCTGTTAAATCGCAATCGGATGTAAGTTTAGGCGTTAGTGTCGGGGATTATTATTATTTGAAAATATGTTAATAATTACGTGTTTTTATATCGCGTTTTATTTAACAGCAATTTTTGAGTAGCTCATATCGGGTTCTTGTTCTGACTCGTGCCGTCCATTAGCGATCTGGTTAATCTGAATTACTAATCGATTCGTACAACAAACTAGTCACATTCACTAAAACGATCCATTAGGTCAAGGGTCGCTACAATGATAGACCAGGACGGATATATTTTACAAAGCTACGCTACGTAATTCCATTTGTAATGGCGAATCACGCCTCCAATAGCAGAGAGGGATAGCGCTATCGACAGTGAAATGTTGGCGAGATAAGCGGATAATGCAAATGAGACTGTAATAATTCTACTTAAAGTTTATTTTAAATACGTTACCTTAAAGTCACGATTTCGATATTCTGTTCTGAGATTGTCGGTATTTCACCTCATTGTTGTTAATCATTTGTGTTGTGTTATCTAACAATAATATTAATTTTATTAAATACTATTATATAAACTATTCACACAGCTGGAAAATACGAGGCATATATTTCTTTGCGTTCTAATAGTCAATATTTAAAAATCACTTTTTTCGCTTGAATAATTTGAATACATAAAAATATAATATTATTTTGGCTAAAAATAGCCTTCGTTTTAGAAGAGAAAAAGAGTGTCAAGTACTTGTAAAAAATACAGATTTTAACGATACATTATTTATGCATTTGTTTCAATGCCTAAAAACTTAAATGTCAAGACCTGTATTTGCCCTTGAATGACAGAACCGTAAACGTAGATTAAATAACGGGCACTTGTAGCCTGTAATCAGTCAAAATCAATAGCGAGCCGCTATGGTCCCAACCGAGCTGTTTGTTCAAGATACACCGTCTGATAACACGACACCGTTTGCCTACAAGAACGTACTACGATTATACGGAAATTACAGAAAATGTAACGGCCACACTTATTGCGACAAGTATCCACTTTAGAACCTTTTTCCTACTTACATATTTTTAAGGTACTTTTACATTTTTGTAATAGAATTATTTTTCACATTGGGTACACACATCTTCTAGACACCTAGTATATTTTAACAATATGCTCATTTATATCAAAAATTTCAATTGTCATCACGGATTGTTTATGATCATTCAATAAAACGTTTGAAAATGTGTACGCATGATTTTACACTATAGAATTTGTAATCTAGCAAGTGTCGTCGTCACACTAGCGAATCACGATAAAATGATAAACATTGCATTCAGCAATACATAGCATAGTCAACAGAACCGACTTCACTTGGTAATATTTTGATAATCTACATCTACAAGTAAATGACCTTTTTTTTTGTAAAAACTATTAAAGTATCATATAGGTACATAAAACTTGTAATGGAGTTTAGTATATAATGTATAGTTGAGCAACACAATCTTTGCAACGATTTTGCTTGTGAGAAATATGGTAATATCTTAATACGCATAAAAAAGGTATATCTATTTAAACAATATACCATAGACAAGTCGTGCTAATTCATACCTAAATATGTTAATAGAAGAAGTTTGTTTATCAAGATTACATTAGTTACATCTATGTGTAAGTCTTACTTCCTTTCTAAAATACATAAGGTTATATTATTGGGTTGAATATTACAATGTTATTTAATTTTGCTATCATTTAGGTCGTATATTTAATAATACTGCAGACTAAATACGAATTATGTACCTATATATTATTTCTATACAAACAGACAAAATGATGATCAATAGATATTAAGTAATAGGGAATTAAATTTGTTACTTGAGTTACTTTTATCCAATTTTTAAGTGCTAGGTATCATTAATAACTGTCAAATAATATAATTGCAGTAAAATCGTATGTGGGTCAATAAATAAAGGTGGGGTTGGCAAAATAGTATATTTTTCACTTTATCTTTTGGTACTGCGGTACGTTGCAGAAATATTGATTAGATAATACAAATAGATAAAACGTTAAACTAAATAGAAGATGCATATTTTTTGCCGATAACACTTCGAAAATTACTTTGAATTTTTTGTAAATTCATTGAAAACTAGTAATGTTTCAGAAAAAAATAAAACAAATAAATATGATCTTCCACATATTTGTGTTTTCCATATTTTAAAAATACAAGATTCCGGTTTTAATTCAATGCATTAAATGCACTTTTACGTGTTATGTCACGTTATACGGTTCGAATGCATTGAATTAACTTAAATCACAAACGTTAGGTATGGTGTTGGATCACACGACGCGACGAGTGTGAAACAAGAAAGCCTTGTGGAAACATAACAAGAACGGGTCCTGGTAGTATCTAAACGTATAAAGTGAAACTGCGGGCCGTTTATCAATTGCAATTTCATTACACGGCAGACACCTGCCTTGCTAGCCTACGAATTCGCTGCGACTAGTCGCAATATCACTATTTGTTTCTTATGCATCTAATTTAATCGCTTTTATAATAAGGTCGAAATTAACCTCCTGTGAAACATCACTTAATATGACCAACAGGTTAACCAACAGGTTGAAACGATATTTTAAAAGGATAATTAATTATCAATACTAAATAATTTGATATTCCACTACTAAAATATTTTTACGAATGTAATTAATATACGTGTTTTGAATATGTCATTTTTCAATAAAGAATTGACTAATTTAATTATAATTTATTTTTATTTTTGTAATTTTACAAATTTATAAAAGTTATAATTGATGGTATAATTAAACAACGTTCAATAAATAAATAGTTAGTGTTGTTAGCTTTGGGCATGCCCGTCTAGGTAGGTACTATTCAAAAAATAACCATGTGTGATGTTAGATCATTTTTATAGGACTAATATCTGTGGGCGTTGGTGTATACTTACCATAAGGTGGCCGATCTACCTAGTTAGGCGGATTTTTATAAACAATAATTTTCTACATACAAAAGGGGACAAGCAGCATGTAAGGATAAGGTGTTCGAGTAATGCTGTATTGAGTAATACTCCAACATTTTGCGATGATAGCCGTTGTTTCAGAACATAGAATGTTCAAGAGAGACATAAGACGAACCATTCTAATTGTAAAATAAACTTCAGTTGAATCAAATTTGCCGTTGCTCATGAAAAAATCGGCAAGTTAAATATTTTTTTGGAAAAACCTTATCCCAATGCCAAACATCCAGTTAAAAATTCTACGATTCCAAATTATGAATGAATTTTGTTATAATTTTTTTAGCTTTCGATAATACCGGTTGATCAACGAATGGTCCAATCGAATCGTATTGATATTCGACGAGATTCATAGTGCACTTTTAAATAAATGAAGAAAGCATATATAGACATACAGATCTTGTAACAGATTGTTTGTACATGTGACCGAATGAGTATGATATAAAATAGCTGTTAATAGAAAATAGTGTGGCGTCGCATAACAGACATATATACATAGAATATAGTTCATATCTGTTATGCGACTGCCCATCAAATGAATCACATGAAATTATGTTAAATCGTGTATGATTATTCTTGTATTTTGGGATCGAAATTGAAATCAATCTGCAATAATAACGATGATCAGCTTGATATGAAAGAAGACTGGCTGCAAGTTTTTGTCAAACTGATCCTGCAATTTGAATATCGACTTAATGGTTTTAATTTGAGCAACAGGTTAACATTACGAAATTTAAAATGCATTATTTTAACGAAGAATATTTCGTATGAATTATTGTTTGTATTTTAAATGAATTTTATAAAGACAAGAATTAAAAGCTAACTGCATAATTATATCATTTAATTTAAACAGCACATGTCTAAATAAGCATATATCCGTTCAACTCGCTAACATCGGGAACATTCAGATATCTCTGGTAATGACGTGAACATTCAATTGAAGTATACCTCGGACCTCACGTTATTTTTTAAAAAGTAATCCGAATACACTTCTAGAAACTAACCTTAAGTATCTTAAGTACATGTTTGGGTCAAAGACTGTATTAAAAAAAGTGTAGAGTATATAAAAGTATGATTTTCTATGGTTTGATAAGACTTCTTACTTTATTGCAGAAATTCCTTGCATAAACTGAAGTATTGCGATGTTTATTTAATTTTTTTTTCATTTTTCGTTGCGTATGATGACCGTCTGCCATCATCACCGGAGATCATTCGTGAGTAATTCAAAGTGTGTACCCAAAACTCAAGTTAACTCTCTTCTCCCTGAATCTCATAATTCCATGAGACAATAATCCTACACGATCGGAGAGAATCCAGGCGCAGAAATCGAATGCATAATAGATTATATTATTAATAATTTTGATCCGTATCTTTAAGAATTATTAATAACATTAACATATTATGATATATAAATATATATATATTATGTGGGTATGTAGCTTAGTATGTGGGTCTTGACAGGTCACTTATCGATTGGCGTAATCTTTTGTAAAGGACAAAATATATTTTTATAAAAACTACCTATCGATGTATCACGAAAGATTTATTTGAAATCTAGAAGTGATATTAACATTAATATTTAGTAAACACGTTGGCTCCGGATTTATTTGACAAATTTGGTTAAATCATAATATATGTGGTGCTGAAATACTTATTTCTAAATTATTTAAAAATGTTAAGTGAGGAAGTAGAATATCAGTGGAGCTCAAGAAAAGTCTACATTATGGTGCTTATCTGTCAGTTCTTAGGAACGTCTAATGTAAATAGCATACCAAGCAATGCACTCCTGCAAGGAACATTTGGGTACACCATATTTCTAACAGTTTTCTACATATTTATGGGTATACCTATACTTTACATGGAATCTGTAGTTGGCCAGTTTACAACTCGAGACTGTGTCGATGCTTGGAAGATCCGTCCATGTTTCTCTTATATTGGCTACATGGTTGTGTTGTGGCAAGCGATCATTCTTATTTTCAACCATATTGTTACGTCCTTCTTGATACATTACTTTTTAATAAGCTTTGAGAGTCCAGTACCGTTTTATACATGTGGATCATGGAGCTCCAAATTTTGTAACAGTCTGGTTACTAATTACACTGTTAACCAAGATTGTATTAAATATCAAAATTTATTCCCTTACTGTGATAATCTTTACAAAACATTCCCGGAATATGAATATTGGAGACATAATTTAGTGAGACCTGATAACGCTGGCTATAAGATTGCTTGGAAAGTATGCCTCGCATCAGGTTTAATCTGTTTCGTCGTGTATATTGGCTGTTTCAAAAGATCCAAATCGTTGAAGTGGTTGGTTGGTGGATTTGCAGCTTATCCAATGCTGGCACTTATGATATTATTAATAGGATCAATGCGACAAAAAGGATTGGTGGTAAAATTTGAGGAAGCGTTGGATTTAGACTTTACTAACTTTAAAAATAAATTTCGTCTGTCAAACCTCATCCATCAAGTAGTATTTAATTTGAACATTGGAACAGGAGTTATATTCACTTTGTCATCAAGTACGTCATTTCGAAACCCTTGCTTCTCAGACATGGTAATAGCAGTGGTTTTTTTTACAGTATTTTCAATTATGTTTGTTTTCACTATAGCAATGATGACCTGTCCCTATGCCTTTGAATACGGTGTCCAAACGTTGGCTATAATCAAAACTCCTATGACACTAAATTTCGAAAAGTTTCCCAGACTTTTATATCTATATGAAGACAAAACTTTTTATCTAATTATTATGTTTAGTTGTAACGCCACTTTAGGTATTTGTACGAGTGTAATGTTATTTTTTAATATAATCGAAGTAATATTAAAAAGATGTCCTAAACTTCGGATGTATCCAGGTTTAACGACATTTTGTTCTGTTGTGTTCATGTTTATAATTACAATTCCTTTTTTAAGTTATAATGGTGTCAACATCGTTGCTATGTGTTTCCGACGTTATATCAGTTTATTCTCAACATTTCTTGCTATATTAGAATGTTTAGTATTCCTAATTTGGTATGGTATAAACAAATTTGCCGAAGATGTTCATTTTATGCTAGGTATAAAACCAAAAAACTGTATTAAAGTTTCATGGATATTATCCATAATTTTTTTGATATATGCTTTTGGTACCGAGGTATACTATCAAATGATGACCGAGTCCAATTTTATTTATGCTACTTATGGACTTCTATTCCTAGTAAGCATTCTGATTTTTATTTTTGTTATAAGGATATTGTATGCTGTTTGTAAAAATAAAGCAGTCAAATATTTATCACTGGATCCTTCGTGGGGTCCCACTAACGATCTATTGCAGAGAAGTAGAGCTATGTTTTCCGCGCAAGCCATGACCAAAGAATACATTTATCGTCAATACAGCCTTCAGGCTGGTATCATGGCAAGGCAAAAAAACGCTAACAAGAGAGTATGTTATCGATAGACGGAACGATTGACGTTTAAAATAAAATTCATGACTCGTTTTTATGATTCGCTAAGAAATTATTGATAGTGAGTCATATTTATATATGATTTATTGATATAGTATATGTATGAAAAATATAGCAGTGAAATGTAAAATAGTATATGATAGAGGAACGGACGGTCTATAAAAATAAAAAGTAAAACAACAAAACTACTTCATACTTTATGATTCAATATCCGCTGATATTGAACAAATATACCATATATTTGTTTTGGATAAATAGTTCATTCCTTTTGTTAAATGTAGAAGGTATAGTATTTTAAAATATTATATAATAATTTCAATATGCTATAATTATTTCTGTTACATTTATATAAAATTTGGGCGACAGTTAACTTTGTTAAGATAAGTTTTGTAGAAAACTGAGACTAAAAGTTACTCTACATGACATTAGTATACCTATGAAGTTTTGGCAAATTAAGCACAAAATCTATCGTGAAATTGATACTTGTGAATTATTATAATAACATTTTAAACGAAACCCATAGGAAGCCAATAACCTTTGTCGAATACACTTATATGACTCCACGTGAGCTATATATTAGTGACTCATCCCATTATAATATAATGATATGCTACCTATATTATATTTAATTAAACTAGTATTAACTATTACGTAATTTGAGAAGTCATGTGATTCATCGCTAAAAATATTGTGACAATACATTAACTTTAATACTATTAAAGTTGTTATTCATTCAAGTTTTTTAATTTAAAGTTTCGTCCTCGAGGTAAAATTATATTCGTATTTTATTATTCTTAAATATTTAAAACATTCTTAAACATTCTTATCTTCTGAGATGGTCATGTTTTGTTAGTTGTTCTATGGTAGACTTAAGAAATTATTGAGTAAATACTATTGAAGCTGTCATTTTCGACTAAACGCATACAGTATAGTATAAAACATTAAAATACTTTGATGTTCGCGTTATGTTCTTGGAGGCTATAAAAAAGAAAGTCAACAGTTTCCGCCTCGACAGCCGCCTACTCAGTCATCTGACGTTTGTTGAAAAGAAATAGGTTTATTTAAAAAAAAGTGGCGCGCCAAGCTGTCTGCTTACTGCACGATGCCACAGTAACGTGATATACACACGAGAGCTTTTGCTACGAAACATATGCACTGACTCTTCTTACAAGAAGATGATATAATATCTCTTATGTGTGCATCGATGTATACTAAACTATTCAAACTATTTATGTTTCAATTATACAACTCATTCTGTATCTGTATATATTAATGGATATTGTATATATTAATGGAACGTGGATATTAAAACATATTTACAGATATACTATGGCTATAAAAAAATTGTCGAATTTCATCTAAATAAAAACGAATTTCGCCCACATGCGTGATACAATAGAAAAACGTCAATAGTTTTTTATTCGCAATTTAAAAGTATTAAGCTTATAGGTAAGTCCATCTTTTACATTATATCGTTATACAAGGGTGATTTATTGTATATTCTATACCATACGAATTATTCTTAAAAAGTCTCTTAAGCCACTTTTTATTTCACGTTAACAGTTGCTGGAACAATAGACGCCCTCAGACATTTTAACAATTACTTAGCTACTGTTCATACTGTGTTAAAATTGAAAACGTATAATTCTTGCATGGTTATTGTTTATTTATTTTTACGATTCTTAAGGTCTATTTTAAAGTGAGGAATCGACTACTCTACCACAATACTTCCTGTAGTCTGGATTAAAAATGTGTGTGATTTGCAAGCGTCATTTAGCGTTTAAGTTTAAGATAAAATTGAATTTGACTTACCATATAAGTAGTTATGTTTTTAAAAGTTCAAAGTAATAACCATCTAAGGAATTCACGTGCCTGCTTATTTAACAAAATTTCGTTGAGCGTTGAGATAATTATATTAAATGTTCTACGTAATCGCTGTTCATCGGTTATAAAGTAGGTATGTGAAGTTTATTAACGGCATGTGCACGACAATTTGAGTCTATAAAAATAAATTTATCTCACTGCTTTTTATAGAGACAAATTGTTTAATGTACATAGTACATTAATAAGAGTCGGTACTGATGAGATAAAATAAAATTGACATTGAAATATTAGCGCGGGTTTAAACGCGGTAAGTTTAGATTGTCCAAAAGGCGATTAACATACAGTATCAGTAAGACGAGTGCAAATCCAGTTGTGGCATTGCGTCATACATTAGAATGTTTGACCCGGCGCTAGAACCGACTCTACGGCCGCGCTCCGCCACCGACATCTCTGCGTGAATTCCAACCATTGTCACGACAACTCTGCCGCTCACTGTTGCCACTTACAACACCCGATCTCTAAAGAAAAACGTGTCACTTCATTTTCGATACATTTATATCCATATTTTTTTTGTGAAGAGTAACGGTTTCACTCACCCTTAGTTTATAAAATAAAACCAAAAACAATTACTAATTTAACGCCAATATTTCCAGCGCATAATTTAAACAAAAAGTTTATTACTATTTTCATTCATAAAAAAATGACTCACTGTTGCGAAAATAAATATTTATTGCACGCAGCTTATGAATATATCTGTAAAGTTACTTACATTTTATGAGAATTTAAATCGTCATCGATAATAATAAATTTACTTTAAGCATATTTCGAATACTTTTCTTTGGAATCTAGTTGTTTGGTTTTAAAATTATCCGTCAAATATTTTAATATTTTTCCAATAACGTTTGTTCTAAATTGATACAAGTATGTAAAAAAAATCGTTTAATCCAAAATTGTCAAGTGATTAGAACACCGAAATATTAAACGAAGAGGCAAGGCACGGACGTAGATGAAATAAAATATCTTGCAAAGAACTGGATGTGTCGCATAAAAATCTACCACATGTCTGTCCGTGTCTGTCATCCATTAATTGGAGCAGCATGGTAGAGTAAGCCTCTTACCTCCTCCTCAAAAGTAGAGGAGGCGTAAATATCCCCTTGCTTTATCGAAGGCGGACTCCCCAGTGGCGGACTAAGCCCATCAGAGACCGGGGGCGGCAAAGGTGAATGAGGCCCCTAGCTTTAAAAATAAATGTAATTTTACAAGCTTTCAGTTTACATTTATGTGTTTATTATATATATAATTATGTTTATTTGTAAAAAGTCTAGATGGCTGTAGAGGGTAGTTTTTGATCTTGATGAAATTATATAGGTACTGAGCACATTTTTAAAGTCTTGTTTAGGATTTCATCAGGGGAACGCGGATGCGTTTGGGGCCTCCCGAGACTGGAGGCCTGAGGCGTGCCGCCCCTTCCGCCCCCTGTTAGTCCGCTACTGGCTCTCCCAAAATAGCTTAGTTTGTTTAGTTTGAATAAAATGTCGTCATTGACTATCGTTTTATCACTTATTTGGAAATACCGTCACTACTAATTTAGTGCTATCGCTACCATGACATGAACACTTAGCTAAAAGCAAGCAGACAGCAATTGCACAATAAATTTTAACTCTCTAAGACAAAGCATCCATATCAGTACGTTGAATTATTCGTTTCAGGGCAGAGACTAAAAAGGCTTTAAAAACTTGAATGGAATTACGATGGTGTGTTTATCGGGCACGTTAACCTGTCCTATTCCGCAGTCCGCATGACCAACATTCGATCGCATTCGACTACAATACACAAACAGAAGTGTCACTGCATATTGTCAACAGTAAAATAATATCTAGAGTCTTAAAGTCATAAATAAATTATATTTTCGATAGTATATCGCGCTATAGGTAAGATAAATCGTAAAACATTATTTTTATCAATAAATCATACAAGCATTATTGAATTATACCAAATACATACAAGTGTACCAGTTTTGTTAGTATTAGTTAATTTAAAATGAACCCGTTGCTTGCAATGTGAAGGTAATATAAATAATGTATGTTTTAATACAGGTATAGTATACGCAGGCTGTGCCGTTTCTGCAAATTGCGTGGTCTACAACTCTGATCACTTTCGACGGCGCGCGCGCAGGTGCCCCGCCCCGCGGCCGCGTGCCCCGCGTTGCTCCGCAGCCTCGCCACCGTCTCACTGACGTCACGCTGCCATGTAACGGTGCGTTTTGTTAAACAAAACTCTAAATAGGTATAAAGGAAATGTTGAAGCTACAACTCACTCCTATCAAATTTACAAAATCATCGAATTGAATGTAAGTAAACTAATTTGTATAATTCTGATACATTTCAACGTTAATTCATAAATATGTTTATTAATGATTCCATTACATACTTTTAAGGAGTTAAGTTTATAGATGATCTTTCATAAACAGTTAGATGTATTGCATAATAATATTAAATTTCAGTAAAATTGGAACACATTTTTTAATAATATTTATTTCGACCAGACAGACACCAAGCTCTAAGCGTCGTTTTTGAAACTCGTCGACCGATAAGTTGTTTGAATGTGTCAATAAGAGATAACCAACGCAAATAACATACTAAGTCGATGACACTTTTAACTGGGACAAGAAAGGAAACATGAAAACTTCGACATAATTATTTAGTATTTTTAGAAACTTTAAATATTAATAATTTCGTTGTTGTTGTTACGGTATTTAATTTTACTTTAAAATTTTAAGCTTTTACATTAGTTTTCTACACTTTCTTACACTAGTTCAGTACATCGGCTCGTGTATATATATATTTTAATTTTACTTATTTCAACGATCTAAATAAAAGTAAGTTTAACTAAGAAATAGAAAAGAAAATTTCATTGTTATGAGTTCCGCAGTATTCAGTGACATACGCTGAGGCCGCGATTTGCCGCAAGCTTGGAATGTAAGAAGGGGCCGCAGCCGCGGGGTAGAAAGCAACCGTTCGACATGACGACTCGCTCGCGCAAACGGACCAGCCCTTTGGATGACATTTTCCTGCCTTTTACAGGTAATAGGACGTACGAGGTCGAGATAGATAATTCAATCATTATTCAATTAAACATATAAACTGATAGGATTTTATAATGTGGTCTAAGCGACTTCAAAAACGAAGGTTCTCAATTCGTTCGTATATATGTATGTGTGTGTCTATGTTCCGGTATAACTTTTATGTTTATGAAACGATTTTGATGGTTCCCTTCACTGATAATGGACATTGCGTACATTTTATCGTTCAGGCCAATTTTTGCAGTTAATTTATTGTATTTAATTCATTTCTATGAGCTAGCGTTACTTCAAAAATATAAATTCAATTGCCTGAAAGTAAATAAAAAAATATAAACTGTCAATTTAAACTAATATTTTACTCAAATAATGTCTGTAACTGTTCCCAGTATACATTCATCGATAATATTATCGTCAATGATAAAAAAAGAAAAACATTTCACTATTTCAATAAAATGTTTTATAAAGTTAAATAATTTTGATTTTGTACTTATGGGTTAGTAAGTATTCACGATTTAATAGGGATTTTCGATGTATATATCTGCAGTAATAATATGAATACTACTGTAAATTTCGTTAAATTACAATAACAAGTAACCGAATAAGTAAGGTAGGCGAAAAATCCGTCTTTAATCATTTAGAATAAAAAATAAACAACAGTAAAGTTTCTCATTTCTTAGTCTCACCCTTTCCGTATTTACATAACTAAATTATTTAATTGATTGTAAAATTAATTAACGGATTAAAATTACGAATATTGATGGCGGCGAGTTAAGTTAAGACGAGAACATTATGTTATCGTGTCAGCGTACTATCGAAAAAATCAACGGTTTGCGAAGTAAAGAGCAGAGCTTTCCATTGAATGGAAAAATGCATCGTGGAGCCGGTTTCTTCGTACCTTCCGGATTCCCAACCTGCTTCTCTAGGTCACCTAGTGCTATCTCTCTCGCACTTATCGTACGACAAAGATTTTGGGTCGCGTCGCCCTAACCTAGATTTTGTACTGACCGGATTAATTATATATTTCGGTACTAGCAATATAATATACGCCGAGTTTTCTTGATAAGGTCGAATTAACGTTTTTTTTTAAACGCAATCACATAAAATTATCGAAGACTAATATTAAACAAAAAAAAAACGTTACGTATAAGTTACGGAATTGGGTTTTAACCAATTTGTTTATAATAACGTTGATATCAATACTTATATTAAATATATATACGTTTTGTGGCAATTAAATTAATAACATGAATTGTGATCGCAGCATACTTTAAATCAAATTATTAATTAATTCCATACAGGTTACACGGTTCACAGTTAGCCATTAACCAACAACTTCGATAATTATTGTAATGTGTTTGTTTCGTGCATCATTAATCATAGGAGACATATATAACATTTTGTTATCAACGGTTCAATAATTGTTATTTTATATGATATCTCAGGTAGTCTGAGGTTAGACAAGTTGATATAATTTGATTATATGAACTAATTAATAGCGAAAGGATCAAACCAAATTGAAACGTTGATAGCATTTATGATTATTTATTAATAATTATATTCAATTGGCATGTCACATGCGTAATATTACAAAATAATAATATTATAACGAGATAGTGTATGTACAGCAATAGTGGACTATATAATCGTATAGAAAGCGTGGCGCACTTATGTATAAATGAATAATTCGTTGCGTTTTTTATAGGTATGCGCAGGTAGCACTTAATATATTGCGTCTGATTGTCCGATATCGATATATAAATTCTGAAGTCTAGGACGTAAGTACAAGTTAATTCCTTATCAATAAAAAAACTGATTATATAATAAATGGGGCTCCTTGTTAGCCTAAACATAAAGTTTGCTAGCTCAAAAACTAAGTTATTCAAAATATAAAGCAAAAATATTTTTGAAAAACTTATGTTGTATATACAATACAATATTTATTGAAGTAAAATCTATATTGTATCTTTATAATTATTATAGACATATCCTTTCGAATTTCGTATGACTTATGCATATTTTAAACAACATATGATATCTTAATTTGTAGTAAAAATAATTTAAATTATTAAATAATTTCTGGTGAGTTAATAAGTATGTTTTTATAGTTACTCCATAACGTACAATTTGTTTTTAGAATATTCTCTTCTTATTACCTAATATTTGACTATCTATGCATTATTTTTTAATTTACTATCATTGAAAGCATGACGCAAATGTTACGGAAATGTCAATTATTAATTTAAAAAAAAAACTTATTTACTCGGTGTTACCTTGTGCAAGTTCATCTTGGTAGGTTATATCCCCTTATTATTTTTGTTACTGTCAAACAGTAACACTTATTATTGTTATATTTTGTCTAAAAGGTGATTGAGCCAGTGTAGGTAACTACAGGCAGGACGGACATGAAATGTTAGTTCCTACGGCACATTGACGATGGCGAGTGTCAATGTTTGTGGGATGGTGACCACTTACCATCAAGTCGCCCATTTGGCAGTCTATAAAATATAGCCTATAAAAAAATTGTTTTCCTATAATCGATTATATAACAGTTTCTAGAAAAGAACAACGGGTCTCGAAAACAGCAATAAAAAATAATAGGCTGGGAGTTAATGAGTCATTCACTAAAAAATTATGTGTTTTCATAAGTTACGAGTCCTGAAGAAGTCGAACTACTATCTCGTTAGCGAGCAGTTAAACTAAATTATGATGTACGTTAGATATTTTATATTTCATTGTCTAAAAGCTTGCTTTTGGGGATCACAACTAGTCAAGGTGATTATATTTTATGCGAGTAAAAAATTGTTGGAGTAATAAAAATGTGGAATAACTATTGTGTGTCGTTTGATTGATATTCTAATAAAAATTCAGTTACGTTTAAATTTCTGTTCAATATTTAATAAGCGTTTCAAATATCTAATATTTTATTTTCTAATGCAATCTATATCGCATCGCAATGAATGTTAAAAAATATTTATTTATACAAGGTAACATAATTTCAATTATTGTATGAGATAACATGCAAAAGCTTCCGGTATAAATTGCAACTACAGATATAATTTAAATAAAAAAATTTAAATATCGAAACCGTAAAACGAGCGTTCGATTTGTTACATTTAAAAAAACGTATACTTAGCTTACAAAACTGAAAAGATAAATTCAAAGTAACGAGGTTTCATTTAGTTTACTTATTGATATCATGATAAGTTTCCAGCGATTCATAAGTACGTGTACACTGTCGTAAATCGTTATTTGAACACCATTACTGATATACTACGTATATACTACGTTCGCGGATTTTAGCATTATCGATGGATACCTAATATTTACTTATTCTATGTCTTATGTATCGTTCTTAAAGTAATACCATTTCATGATTACGTCATAAAACAATACATATACATACGATAAAGCTTACAGACCATTGTAGTAATAATTTAATTAAGACTATTAATTAATATCCAAAGTAGAACTGGCATGGCGACTTGGGACAGTTTTACAACTGTCCCAAGTCGCCATGCCAGTATTTCGTCACAAGTCACACAAGTCATGCTATATGACTTGTATAATAATAATATAATAGAATATAAAGAAGTAAATTAATAACCTAATTTACATAAAATTTCTGCATGATTAAATGGTCACAGACTAAATATGTACGTTTATTAAGTAGTTTTATATTTAAAACAATTTTACAAATGAGTTTCATTAATTGTTATTATGACGTTTTGACTTGAGTATATATATATATATATAAAGAACTACAAATAAGACACCTGCGAGTAATTACATTTATATTTATTTAGTGACGGTAATAGCTCTATATTAGCCATGAAAATATATAAAACATCAATTTGAAGTCACTAAGTAACAAAAAAATGCTTTTAATATATTTTTTTAATATTATGTTCGTTGAGAGCACTTAAATGTTACCTCTTCACGCTTAAACCACTGAACCACTGATCTAAATAGTTAGATGATATTTGGTATGAATTTAGTTTGAAACCTAGGTAGGTAGGCTGGGATTTAGAATCCCTCCAGTGTGTAAAATGGAGGCTGACGGTTTGTGTATAAGTTAAGTTTTAAATAAATTTCGCAAGGGTAAAGCTGCGGTTTCAGCTAGTATTCAATATTTGAAAAGACAAAAATTATTAAAAAGACATATTATGAGTATAAACAACATCCCGTTCCGAAATATGTATCGTAAAGATTGGTAAGGATTGGTAACGGTGGAATGTTTTGTTCATAGTGATTTTATTATCCATTCTTATCGCTTTGTAATATCTAATTAGGAAAACTACTAAACGAAAACACATTTTACTTATACCAGTAGGTGCAACGTGATTTGGAGATGGTTTTAGTATATAATATTAGTATATAAGTAGCTTAGCTTCGCATTTTCAACCGCTTCAAAGCTACCGACGTAACAAACGTGAATTTCATGTTCTTGTGTCTAATATATATTTGGATATTATATTAAAACATTTAAAACTTATCTTATAATAACTTTAATTATAAAACTATATTGTATTGCAAATACGGAACGAATTAATTGTCCGAGTTTTAAATCGACACTCGTAATTAAAATAACAGAAATGTTATCATGATCGTCATGGAGATTACTTCGGATTTTTTTTATATTAATTTAAAAATGCCAGTATATAATGATATAATGAATAAAACTTTCGTCCGACTGTACCGTACTGCGCTATAGGCGCTCAAAATAACAAATAATGAAACATATACATATCTACAAAGCCATAATCGATCACGTATTGAGCGCGATCATTGTATTCGTCAGTTGGACCGTGAATCCTGTCACTATTCCCTCTTCCTCTCTCCCCCGACCCTCTTCTTTACATGAATCTCATTTACGTTTGCGCTTACGCAACTGAGTAAAGTCATTGAGGTGTGTAATATTAATTGACTCTGATATTGTTGGGGACGATGGAACTTAAATTTTCATACTGAATGCCTAACATATCTCTTGAACGTTACCAATATGATGGTTTAACTTGATAATGTACTAATCTACAATTTAATATTATCTTCAGACATTTATATCTATAAGCATGGGTGGTAAAACACTTATTAATCATCTAAATCAACTTGTTCAACACAATAATATTTTCCATGATCAATTTTTTTTAATTAAACGCTATTATAATACTATTTTTTAAATTATCCGTTGAATTACTTTGTTAAACAATAAATTACAAAACATCGCTAGATAAAATATAATACAAAAATAAAACAGTTGTGTCACAGTACACGGAGCTTAAATCATGCGTTTAATATTAGTTTACACGCAGTTTGAAATGGACAATACTTCAATTAAAGGCCAACATCCTTTTATAATAAAAAAGTATCAAAATCATTTAAGTAGAAATATAAAGTAATGTTTATAATATAAAAATAATTTCATTGAACCAAATTGCGTAATGTGCAATTTAGTACCCAAATATCATTAAATAATAAAATCATTAAATTAGTAAGTTTTCTTGTATTCCGTTTTACACTGATAAACTATTTAATATGTATATGTAATGATTTCACAAATATAACGTCTCAAATATCTCCGATATCTAATTTTAGGCAGTTGTGTGTCAACCTAAGCTTTAAGGTGACTCCAGAAAATTAAACCCCTTTGAGCCGATGACTGATCAGTTCAGTTTTCATTTTTATTGGAAACACACATCGCGAAAATTCAGTCATAATTACTAAAGTTAAAACCTCAAACTAATATCAATTGAATTATTCTACGTTGGTCTCATTTTAGTTTGGGTCATTCTGGATCCTTCTTTTGATGGGCCACCTTCTAAAGAGAATGTTTGGAGCATATTTCGCCAATCAACCTCAACGAGCGCTGGTGCATTGAGGCAGCATAGTGAAATAAATGAAAAGGTTATCTATATTTGGATAAGCTTTATATACTTTGTGTTATCCTACTAACATTGTCAATGTGAAAGTTGATTTTTTTGGTTTACTTGGATGTTTATTACACAATCATGCAAAAACGACTGGACGGCTTTAGGATGATATTTGGAATAAACCTACCTTATAATAGCTTATTCCCCGACTTAGCACAAAGACTACCTTATATTTCCCATCGCCCACTTTCACACGCAGGCGAAGCCGCGAAAAGATAGCTAGCAAAATAATAATTTCAGAAATAGGTAATAAGACGTCTAAATTTATATATAATTAACATTCAATAACACTTAATCAGAACATAATTATGATGCAATTGGTTATAAATTAAACATTAGTATCCCTGAATATTTAGTATTAAGTTAAAATTTTCTATTTAACATTAATAACAGACGCATATATATTACTGGCGGATTAAAAAAAATGTTTCATCGGCATCATTCATGCGTGTACGCACCCCTCGCGTGTACGTCGTGTCCGTTGATAACAGAAGGCATTACTTACAAAGCAGTTACGTACAAGGTCTTCTTGCTTTATCAAACTATACATCATTCGGGAAATCAATTGTTAGCTGCGTTTCATTGCAATTTTATTTGATTGCAAAAAATATACATGATATCTAAAAGTACAAGAAGTAATTAAATACGATTTTTATTATAATTACAATACATGAAATAATTCTAATTACCTATATATAATAATTGTTCTATCAAGTCACTTAATTAATATTATTTTTACTTAAAATTTGAATTATAATCATCAATATAGTCTATTACTAATTGCTTAAACATTACAAATATCCTCCGGAAATCTTATTAAATTGTATTCTAAAATATTTTAAATTTATACCACAAATTTTAATATTTAGAAGGCTGCTTCTTACCCCATACTATCTTGATATAAATTCCCATGCACGACACGGTGTCTGGTCCCTGACAATAGCCCCAATGCTGTACACGATATGTACCGTGTAAATTGTTACGATACAGTCAATCAATTCCATATTTGTCCACCAGAAATGATATAAACTATATGCACTTCAGGTCGACCGGAAAATTAGTTCATAATATTTAAGTACCTAAATCGCTGGCAATTATAATGTGATTAGCCGTTGATTATTTTCAAATTCAGATTACGCATACGTAGATTTAATATGATTTTCTTGGTATCGTATTTATTATAAAAAAAGCAATAGAAAACGAGGGTGGATTGTGAAGCTGAGTCGTAGCCAATCCAGGCATGTAGCTTATACACTACGCCGAGCCCAAACAAAAGGGATAAGGGCAAGCGATGCTTGTATCAAAAAGCCTTGCGTTACAATTTATATGATTTAAGGCTGTCCAAGTCGTGTTCAAAAGTATTTAAGAAAAAAAAAACAGTGTATTATAGTTTAAACTTTAAAGCATATTATAACTTTTTGTTGAAGATAGTCCTCCCTCATCGTAATGACATTTTGGTCATTCAATGTTACCGCTAAAATGTTCTATGTATTGTTTATGGTCCAAATGTAATGTATGTATGTTCAAAATAAACAAAAGTATTTCATGATATTTATTTCCTAAAAGACGGCGATTAAATAAATAAATAATAGAAATAAAATGTAAATAATTAGGTATATAAATCGGAACATATTTTTAGAATCATTAATAATAAAAAATACTTGTGGAAGCAGTTGAGTTTTTAGTAATTGGTGATTTGGATTTGTAAAATGGTTATAACTATCAGGAGAAATGTAGTGATTCAGAAATGATTTATCATTCCCATTGCAATAATTTTAAAACCTATGTGTTCATCTCACATACATATAGCTCGTTAGCTTATTTTAATACTTAACATGGGGTTTAAGCTTGCGTTGTTAGCTTGAACCCCAGGGACGGATGTAGGCTACTATTTTCTCCCTTTGGTAATGTTACGATTTTCATCACAAACTGAATTCCAAGAGGGATAAGCCGTGGGTTGAACTCGTAGTATTATAAAATAACAGTAGTTTTGTGTTAGAGGTATGGGCGTCTATAACGCAGATTTATATCAAATTCAGGAGTTAGGTAGTTCACTAATTGGTCATATATTCATATATAATCTAAATAGCCTTGAAATAGCGTTAAGAATATTATTTTATATGAGTTTAATTATTTTTTTACTGAATTTGATCTTAATAGTGTTGAACGGTTTATCATTCAGATTATTACAGATGTAAGTATATACACATAAATGGCATGCCGCTCATACGTGACAATGTCATTATTGCATGCGGCATACAAATAAGTACAAGCCGCCACCTAAATAACATTACAATCGAATCATTTGATAGTTGCCCTTATACCAACGTCATAAAGTTTAAGCTTTAAAATATAGATATCAAAGAAGTTTGACGATTCGTTCTTTAAATGTTTTTATTCTGAATGAACATGCTTGACAGTTCTACAACGGCATGTATTGAATATTTCCTAGGGATTATAATTTTATAATGAGTAAGTTTGAATTCGATTCGAATGAAAATGTTTCTTTTGAATATTCTAACAAATCTATTGTTACTCGTAAAAAACGTATCTTGTATTGATTTTTACTATGATGAATGATTAATAATTAGAAATAACATAAACAGACCTGCATCTGAAACCAGGAGTCCAGGAGGCCGGTGGCGTGTGGAGCACCCCAGCGGCCGCCGCCCGGGACAATCTGCAAAATATGTTTTTGTTTAAGATTGATTACGGTTTTTATAATTAATTCTTAGTATTAATATTATTATAAAATGTACTTTCATTATGATTTTAAGGTATTTATTGTTTCATGGTCAAAGTTATACCGAAAAACCTCATCTCATTTATGTATATATTGATTTGATTTGTTTATTTCACTTAAGTTAAATAGAAAATTCTAGACCAACCTAAAATACCTAAGGCAATACACAGACATTTGCTTTTGTCTACTTGCAATACGTAGGAGAGATTCGATTAGAAGACGCTTGCTGGCGCTTCATTCGATCAATCTGATTTATTAAAAACACGTCGGTGTGGCTGCTCACATAGAAATACATATTATACATATACATATTTTTTAAGATAATAAAAATAAATTCTTATTAATCCAGATATACAGAATTCTAATCTTAAATACAATGTTAAATGTATTATATATAAAATTTTCTATTATGGTCCAATCTATGACCAGACAAAGAAGACACCAAAATTTTCCAAAAAAAAAAAAATTCTTTCCAGTCTCTATTAAAAGCATTCTATTCCCGTTATTATTTTGACGAATAAATAATAAATGTTAATTCCAAAGAGATTAGCGATGTAATATTTGATCAAGGATATTAAAATTTGATCAAATATTACCTATACGATACCTTACCATTATCATAATACAATGAAAGCTTTCACAAATAAAAATATATATATAGTCAAATTTATAAGTATACATACATTCATGATTATATTGAATTGTTATAAATAGTGGTATAAGGTTTCAAATAAATAATATTAATAACAAAATAGCTGCTAGAGTTAGTATATTAAACACGCTAGAACTTGGGAATTTTACAGTAAACAGTGACTACTAAATCATTATATAGTTTACTTTGAAATTGGAACCTTATTTTTTTTAATAAATGTTTGTGTATACTTTAATAATGAGGCCGTGACCGTGCGTTAAAATCAATTAAACTTTTTTAAAATCCGAATATGGACATCGATGAACGACAGTAACGATCAGATTTATTTTATGCTAAGTTACGTCCACTTGACATCGCTCTTCATCGCATCGCCGGTTTTATTTACAACTGACATCCAATACATTCGAGATTTCTCAGCTAATATGCTAATTTAAAGAATAGGAAAGCTTCAAGAGCCTATTGTGGATAAACGATTACCTCTACTCGATTATAACTGTACTTTTATTATATATATAAATATTACGTGTTTATTTAACTTGAATTTTTGCTTTTAGAGATCAATTTATGTCAAAAAAGTCTCAGACAGTAGATATACCTGTATGTTTCTTACAACATTATACTTAAGTATATTTTTCACTGGCTGGTGTAATTTCGTTCTCGTAGACGTAAGACGAAATTGTGCTCCTTACGATCGTACATTTATAAAGTTATAATTAATTTTATAGATAAAAAGCCGGTTTTATATGTAAATATGTTAAAGCTTGCATTTATTACTTGTAGACTACTTTATGTTAGGCATCAAGTGGTATTACTTGCTTAAAATCTCTCTTGGCTATTAGTTCTAATAGCACGTGTATTTAGAAGCTGCTGTTGTGTGATTACATAATACAACACGTTGATGGTGCACGTCTTAGGATAATAATTACTAAAACATATTATGTGTGTATTTCATTTGTATAATTAAATAGCTACAAATAATTATGGAGACTTAAATGATAAAATTGTATTTAGAAACAATTGGAACCTTTAATAAAAACAAAAAGTATTTAGGGACGTAAGTATGTAGTTACATATTACATAAATAAATTGTCACCGGTAAAAACTATTTACGTAATTATTTTTAAGTTATTAATAGTTTATAAATAATATTTCTAGCAGTTGACAATTTAGTCACAATAAATATATTACGTGTGCTTTAAAATTAAAAAAAAATATATATTTAATATATAATCAACAACAGCGTGACAAAACAAACTTATTAAACCGAAAATCAAATGCAATTTCAAAATAAAAGATTTTTACTTTACTTTACTTTTATAATTAAGTTTAACTCAAATATATCGTTCATTTCCAAATGAAATGAAATGAATGAAACCCTTCAAAAGGCTTTTAATTTAGTGGAATTTTATTTTTTATTACGTTATTTGAATCGAGGTTGCATAATATAATGTAAAAGGTAATTAAACTTTGAAACAAAATATAAATTCTCGAAGCCTCGTTTCGCTTGGTCGTAAACCCGTCGGTAGTCGTTGATGTCTTTTCTATGCACACAAGCTTTGGATTGTAATCATTAATTAAAAATTTTATAGCCTCTATAGAAAAAAAATGTTTGAAAAAACACATAAAAAAATATGCCATGTAAATAAATACACCGAAAATTATTAAATATTTAGTGTATAATTCTCTAAAATTTTGTTATTATTTCATATTAGTTGATGGCATTGAAAATATAAGAAAAACCGTGATTAATTTTATATCATTCATCCGTCAATTGAAATGAAATTAAAGAAATGTATTTATTCACATATAATACGATTGCAATTAAATCATAAGCTGAGACTTTTTTCCTACTTATTTCCTGGAGATTACGTAGAAAAGTCTTTAAGAATATATGAAATTGAGGACAACATATTTTTCGATATGTTTGTATTCATAATATATTTCGATAAAGATATTATTGAAAAAATAATAATTTAAGGGCGATTAACCACCTCAGTTTTTCCGAGCATTCCTGCGGAAACAATGCCGGCGGAAAACAACTTTCTGCGCTGGGTTTTATACAAATATTACGCTTGAATTCCAATCTATTAATATGGGTAGCAGTCCCTTAAAATTACTGATGATATAATTAAGTAAAAACATATTTTTTTTGCCAATTTTGTACTTAAATAATACTTTAACAATATGACTCTGTCTATGTGGGGTTGATGTAACATTAAACAGGCATAGGTGTGTCTACATTTAAATAGTTCTTATACTAATATAATATTTAATTTAATTTTCAAAAGAATAAAATGTGTCGGTAGCCGCACTGGACCATCAATTTCGCCACTGGTACGTTTCACGTGTTTTGAATCGATGATTTTATATGTAAAATACGAGACAGGTCGAATACACAATCAAACTAACAACAATCACTACTCTCAGTAAACGGCACAGGCTGTACACTTTGCTGGGCTTGCATATTTTTGTTATAATGTATCAAATTTGGCACTGAGGATTGTGTGGTCCAACGCGAGTCGTACCTGGTCGCCCACGAGTTCCTCGGCAGGTGTGATCGCGCAGCAGGCCTCCATTCCCGGCTGCGGCCGGGTGTCGTCACGAGAGGAGGACGTAAGGACGGTCGCGATCGCGCGCGGTGTCAGCGCACGCCTGCGCGCACCCACTGCGCGGGACCGACTGCGTGCCGACTGCCGACTCGCCGACTGCCGTAGTGCCGTGCGTGATAGCGCAGCCCGACCGACCTCCTTCGCAGGGTTGCAATGAAAGTGATTAGGCTCTTGCGCGACTCGCGACTGATAACGAGGGCTCGCACCTCGCTCCAGCCTACACCTTATTTCCGCACTACTGCTATGTATATTATTGCTAATTATTACAACTAGTACGATGAAATTGCAACGAGTCGCACTATTATACAAAATTGTTCATGATAAAACAACTTTAATAATCAGTTCATTATACAGAAAAACATTTATTTTATTGTAATATAAATATTTATATGTATGTAAATTTTATTTAAAAAATAAATGTACGATTGGTTTGTCTAGATAATTCCTTTATTCCAACATTAATAAACAATCCAGTTTATAAACAGTCAAGACCACTATCGTTGTTATTTCTACGTTATAAGCATAAACCCTCGTAAATAAAACCACATACTCACACAACACATACACCGTTATATTTATTGCAATCATGAGAGAAATTTAAAATACCATGCACACATGCTCTCACCGTATCAGTTATAAGAACTGATAGTTTCTTATCAGAGCAGACCCGTTTGTTAAGTACCTGCATAATGGATTTACCTACACTAATATAATATCTGTATATCTTCTCATTCCTGCTTTCACTGTTCGTCGTTGTGCTGGTGCTGTTTTTGTGAACACGTAGAGGTCTAACAAACTCTCTACATAAGACTGGTTAGACTAAACAATTTACTGTTTAAAACATCTGAACTTAGTAAAATTGGTGAATTCAGTAACAACACTTTATGTAACTTTGAATACTGTTTGCGATTACTTTAATCTCGCCCTATCTATTTTAGAAGTAGTTAATATATTAATAACTTAGTGTTATTGACTGAAATGTGTTCTTTTAATTTCGATCATTAAATATTTATCGATCAAATATATAAAATAGTAAAACAGGCAAGTATTCTAAAATTTCAACTGATTAGTAAAATGAATTCTTCTTATTCGAAGTCCTCTTAAGTTTGACTAACCTTAAATAAATCAAATCCGTTGAATTGATATATAATATATAGAATATTATCAAACCTTACCAATGGAAGAGGGTTGCTAATAATAAACTTCGATTACGTCTCACTCGTTTCCATACCTTCACATACATTTCCGTCATTTAAACTTAAAATAATATTTCAAAATATTTTTTAGAATTTTCTTTCCTTTTTGGTTTTCTGACTAAGATAGTTCATATTCAGATTCTCATGTAATCATATTTGTCCTGACATCAATCATAAAACCTCTGCTCACGTTCTACGCTTCACAGTGGCGTAAATTTATGGTATTAAGATTAATTATTAAATAATATTGCTTTAAGACCATAATAATTGTGATTAATAATTAATTTATCACATATCAATTTAATAATGGTATTTAAATTTGAAGGGCTACTGACCAACACTAACGTACATTTAAGATGTTGGTATTTCTTAATTATTCTTTCAATATTTTCTTTAATTGTGTCATAAATCTAATAAGATTTAGAATAATATTTTGAAACTATTTAAATAATCAAATAAGTTAAAAAACAATATGGATATTTAAAATTAATAAAATTATTGTTATATGCACAACAACTATGCTTTTTATATCTATCATTATGTTCTCATCGTATCCTTGTAAACGGTTATTTAATTTATAATATTCTATGTATTTTGATTAGTTACTACTTTCTTTCAAATTTGAAATCAGTGTTAAATTAAAATTATCAATAAAATTAAACTCAAATGTTGTTTAAATATTTCGTTAATATTTATATTATATTATATTTAAATAATTACCGAATATAGAAGTATTTGTGATTCCCTCACATATTATTGAGGTTCTGTTATCGTTTTGAACCACTTTGTTTCTTGTTTATAACCGCAACAACGATTACAGATTGAAAGTGTAATTTCAACCCTGTAGTTACAAACTTCTATTATAAACATCTTACTTTATTTCTTTATCTTATCCATTTTAAATAGAGATATTAACTACTTTGTGAAAACGGTGATTCAGAGAGTTTTTATTCACAGGTATTATTTTCATTTTTACCTAAATATATATATGTAAAAAAAATTCTTTATGTTATAGATATTTTTGATATTGTATTCTTGGATGTTAGCATTTTATATTTAGTTAATAATTTAGATTGATTGTTTGGTATTTGGATTAATTTGAACTGAAACACACATTGCTTGCAAGTGTAGTAAAGATAAACTCCAAACTTCCCCGTAAAGTCAATGTACGTCCTTCTATAAGGAAAATAATTAAATGCTGCAGATAATTTTAGCCGATTCACTAATGTACATGTTATATAAAAAAATCTTCAACACATAAAGCATAGTAAAAGCAAAAAATGAAAATAAAAAATAAGAGCTAATAATTGATTTTTGAGCAGGATGTATAAATTTAATTGGCGAAAAGGATTAACTTACATTCCTAACCAGTGCTAACTACTTATATGTTTATTTTAAACCCGTAACATGTCAATTCAGAAGCATTTGTAAAAATAACTTGAATTAACTATATTCTCACTAGCGACCCGCCACAGCTTCGCACGGGTCAATGCTGCCACTAAATATACTACAGAATGTTTTACAACATTCACAGTTTCTCATTCGTTAGACAATACAGACCGCTATGTCTCTGCGTTTTAAATCTGTAATATCTTCGTAAAATATTCATTTAAATTACATTTTGTAAAGAGCCATATTGATCTATATTAAATGCACAATATAAGTATTGTTTAAAATCGCTTCGAAAATAAGCCATTATTTCTCGTAAAAAGCAAAGAATAAAAAATAGTAATTGTGGGTTATCCCTAAGAGATAGACATATACTATCCCGGGCTTTTTTGAATAACGTTCTAAGGTGTACAATAGTACAGTAGTATATTATTTTGATCAATCTCGTAGGGTTGAGCCAGAATTAGAAATGTATGCGCAAAAAATGTGTTTATTTGCGACATCACTTTGGAAACCTCTAAAATTATCAGTGTTTCTCTACTATATTGTGCATGTATTATACATTGAACTTCCTCTTGAATCAATCTATCTATTAAAAAAATCGCATCAAAATCCATTGTGTAATTTTAAAGATCTAAGCATACATAGGGACAGACAGCGGTAAGTGACTTTGTTTTTTAATATGTAATGATGATGATTTCGATAATTTAGATTTTTTTTCTAGGATTGTTATAAAAATAAATAATAAAAAAAGTTGTAACGTCAACTTTAATTTCGGTATCTCGAAGATAAGATTTATCCGAATAATTATTTTGTATGAATATATAAGATATATTAACAATCAAAAATATATTATAAATATTGAATAAAGCCTAAGTCAGAATAACAAAAAAAATATCGACTGTCTCTTCAAAAAAAGTATGTGATTAAAACTAATATTGCAAAAAAAAAAAGCTAAAGGTCACATTCTCATCCTCATCTTAGTTAGCATTTTTAAGTAGAAATTAGAACCTTGTAGACATTTTACGTACAGTTGTTAACAAACTTATAATGTAACAATTAAAAGACGAGTACCCTACTCGATATACTTTTTTGTAATAAGCCTTACTAGATATTTTTAGAACTGTGATTACTTTTGTTAGTATAACGTTATTTGTACGTTAAACAATCTTTAATTTTTCACTGAAAGTGGTTTTCGTTATACTCAAGAGCATGTCATCACAAATTAAATTAGTATTCATTTCAAACTGATTCGAGCGTAGTCATTTTAATATGTACATATCAGTATATGGAACACAAATAGTTGACATGGTAATGAGTAATATAATTCTAATTACTTAATGAATTTATTTCTTAATTACAGTTTCGTCATGTAACTAAAAGCACCTACAATATTTTCACAAGCAAAATTAAAAACAAGTGTATTTGCTTTCAATACAAAATCTTGTTAATATTTTATAAAGTTATTATTAATTTCCTTAACATAAGTTAATTAAGTTATACACTAATGTTAACTCATACAATCATTTTTATACAAATCATTTTTCTAAGTATATTTTCATCTACCCAGTTTTATTAATCTTCTACAATTAAAAACGCCCGGAAGATCTATTTGACCACTGTTTTCGTTTTATTAATTCGACCCTTGAAATATCTCCATACATGTATCCTTTTATGAAGGGCGCGGGTGTCCATTATCGTTTCTTAAAATTTCTGTTAAGCTTAATTTACTCTATGTGCTAAAAGGTGGCGTATTTTAATTATACTCACAGGCTGGGTGCGTACTGTGGTACAAGCCAAGTCGAATATTTAATATTTGATATCTTCTTTGTTATTGCCAAACTCTTGTGAAGTATAAGCTGAGTGGTAATTCGTACATATCTGATGATAAGAGATTACACCAATACTTCGTATAATTATCCATTTTCAAATATTGATAAGAATAATGACTGTCCAATTAATGCAATTGTTTGTATATGTTGTGGCCAATAAATACATTTGAAATTTTCATAAATTAGAAATTCGGATGATACGAGATTTTGCTCTCTAGTTTTACTCAGGTAATAATAGTTTTATTTCTCTTATTTTCATGATTGTGACCAAACGTACATACATATCTTGAATGTTCCTGCTTTACTGTCTTAAAGGTAAATAATTCTGGTGCACGCTTAAAGGTAGACCGCTATTCGACTTTATTATCCTTATTTTCCTAGTACTTCTTATAAACATATATTTTTTATACCATTTGAAGTAAACTCATTTTTAATAAAAAATTCTGGCTCTTATTAATACTGTGCGCAAATACTATTGAAGGTATTAATTTAAATACAACAAAAATATTGACTGTTGAGTGTAGCTTTACCGTACTTGCAATTCACAATTATTCTCTAATGTTATATGAACATATGTTCAGAATAATCCCTGCTACTGAACAAGACAACAACACAGAGTCGGTAGCTATTTAGTCGAACAACAGTCGTAAACATTACTAATTTTTATGGTTTTACAATATGATTTCAGAAATAACGCAACTTGCCTTTATTGCTAAATTTAATAAAATCGTATAGAAATTTCGTGTGCAAATAGTAATAATATAATACAATTAAATATGAAAGTTCTTAGAAGACAGCATGACTTGACGGAAAGATCGAAAACTGGCTATTTCCTATTATACTTAAATATGATATTAAGATCAAGTACTTTATACTATATTAACAATATACCGTAAATGTATTCTGTATTACCTAAATAAGTTCTCATTTTATTGTACTTTTTGTCTTTCAGTTTTCACCAGTTGATAATAAATACTACTATTAGTCGATAAGAGGTAGTGACAGTATGAGAATGACTTTATTCATCAGCAATTTTGATACTGTCAGTCTGGTCGTTTTCGGTCTATTGACGACCAATCTGGTGTAGGGGAATATGTTTTTTGTTTTCATTGTTAATAATATTCACAGATAGTCAAGGGAAACGAAGATGAAATAAATCAATATACTGTGTTTTAGATCTATATTAAAGCAGAAAAAAAATCACCAAGATTAACGCCACGCTTTTGTGAATCAAAGTATGTATTGTACTGACATGAATATCTTCTAAACATATTTTAATAGCTAATAACCCGTAACGCATAACCCAGGTGCGATGTGAAAATATTAACAAAATCTAATTTCACTTGCAATAGTCGATAGTTTGTTAAGATCAAATCTTTCAAGCTGAATTAGAAACACTCATATCGTGCGGAGTTTAAATTTTTCATATTGCTTTACGATGCTTTCCGATCACAATACATTTTTCCCATAGACAGGACCTAATTCTATATCTAGGATTAAAAGAGAAACTCCTCAACGTTCAACAGCAAAGACACAAAATTAATTTTTAAAATGTTCTATTACTATTATTACAGCAAAAACAAAAATAATACTTTAAGCATCCGAAAATATAATGTGGATCGTTTAAACCATTCTTATTTAGACTTACCAGTGTCATTTTTCCAACATTAAACAAACTACATTGCTATAGCCATAAGATTCAATTTTCTACTTTAAATGTAATGACTTATATACTTAACAACTGCGTTCGAATACTGTTCTAAATGGTTGCAAACAGGTGCAACTAGTATATTTTTATATTAACCTTTAAGAAATCTTCTTAAGGACTTGGAGAATGGTTTAATATTAAAACCTTTAAATGTTTTAGTTGAATTATTGTATGTTGGTACTAATTTGCTATAAAAAAAAAACTACAAAGAATTCTTGACTCGCGTTAAGTGGTCGTAAAAAGATCTTTTAACCCTATTATATATTTTTTTGACCAGATGTATGTGTTATTTATCTAGTTTTTAATAAATTTAATGGCAAATGTTTAAATTTTGATACTGTATTCGACTAAATGCCCTAAGCAAAGAGTGCCGTCGTGTCCTAAATAACACTGTGGTACAGTTTCTTTAAAAGTTTGTATTTATTTTAACTTTTTTAATTTCCTAGTACACATTTTGAAGTTAGTGTCATCATTTTATTTACTTAAAAGCGTGGAAATTGTATTTCAAATTAAATCAAAATATATTGATTTCAATAAAATTATACATGTATTTACTTTTGAATCGTCAAGCGATACCACTTATAACTCACTTTCCATTGGAACTATTATCATTGGCTTTCTAAATTAATAGTCTTCTTAGCTCAGTCAAGTTCAAGGCTTCAAATTCTGGATATATTCAATAAATATTATTAAGGTTTTATGTCTAAAATACAAAGCAGGCGAGCCACATATTTAAAAATTGAAGAATGGTCGCCGTAGCTGAAGTCAGACAGCATTTGTCAATTAGTCAACAATTCAAATAATGTTTTTTTAACTCCATATTTTTTAGAGTTTTTTCGTTCCTGGACATAGTCTATAATACATTCAACAGTAATTAAGCATATATATGAAGGTAAGAATGAGAGTGTACTTCCGAAATGCCGATTCTTGTGATTAATCTGTACTTTCGTACACATACTCGTATGTATGTATGTCGACGCGTTGTTTACGAATATGATACACAATTTTACTAATTTTCATTTTCAATGTTTATGAGTTATTTTTTCAAGTTTATTACAACGTTTTTTATGTTTATTTTTACGTTTATGTTTATAAGTATTTATTTTTGTCTTTCTTCGATATTTTTTTTGTGTAGAGCTTGTTGTTTCACGGAAAAATGTGATTAAAATACATAAGTATACGTACACAATATCAAGGAACAAAATATTATGGGCTTTAAGGAAATACATATGTATCCAAGAATGATGATAATATCATATTTTGTTCTCAAGAAATACGAAGCAACTAAGTACAATCCATTTCATTTAATAATTGCGCAATGAACACCTGATAAGATTACTATTCATTATTATGAGAGTAAATTATGTTTCATATTTATCAGACAATTGAAATCAACTTTTCTGGCCATTGACTTACCATTCTTATTTATAGTGAACACTTAATACTATAAATAATAATATTTTTCTCATTTTTAAACATCAAAAAGATATTAATTAAGCTATATTAAAAAATCGCAACTCTTCATATAAAACAATAATTAGTATTACCTTTAAAATGAGCACATCAAATTATTGAATTTGGTCTAGTAAAATTCTATCTCGATCTGTACTCGATCTGTTATATCTCTCTTAATCTAGATCTCTAATAAATAATTGAATCATTAATTAATGTTTTATAAAATATTAACATATCAATAATCATATCAAAAGATCATAGTGTAATAAAAATATTACCATGCACTCATAATCATTCACGCCACTTGTCTGATAAGACATTCCTTATAGTGGCGAATGTCAGATTAATAAGGAAATGGGCGTGAAATAACTTTATGAAATATTTTCTTCGTATTCGAGATGTTAATGTTGTGTAATATCACGCATACTTATTGAATTTCTTTATCCAAATAACCTCGCTATAAATTTCCTTCATTTGTAATATTTACAGTTGCGAATACTACTACTACTACTACTACTACTACAACTAGTACTCGAATCGTTCAGTACGTTTTTTTTGTTCAAACCTCATCATTTTGAACATGAAATTGAATTATAAAACTTGAAACCTTATCTGTGTAAGGTATCGAATAAAGCCTTAAGCCTTAATTGTAATCAAAGGCTTTAAGCAAATTCGGCTTTTTTCTAATCACTTTCCGCATTGCTTAAACAATTTCAATTGTGTCTATCATAAAATATACATATGTAATCCTGTGTTATTTTCATACCTATTCGCTGATGAAGGTAGACGTGAACTATCTTTCTGCAGGACATAACATTCCGTAACGTGATATCTAAATATTAGGTATCCTAATTCCAACAATTGACTCTTCTGATTTATCACATAGGTAGGTTAGGTTGGGTATTTATACCTAGCTATAATTATGATAAATGAAATAAAAAAATATCACATCTTATTATGATTATAAAATGTTTTTGTATGTTGATATTCCTTTGTAAGTACCGTCTCTAAAGTATAACACGCGTTACTGCTGTAAAATATATATAGAAAGATACATATGTAAACGTAAAATTAGATAAGGCGACGTTTGCAAATGTAATCATTTATGGATGGAGTTGTAGGCAAACTTTTACGAGTTTTACGGCTCATCAGATCGTAAAGATATTATCTCGTAGCATTTGAACCAGGAAACAAATTCCTTTTGGGATTAGGAAATTACTGAATCATAATTACCATTAAATGAAAAACGAAACTGCTGAAAACTAAACAATAAACTTAAAACAAATATTTGGTTTGGATGTATGTTTGTTACTTATTCAACCCAACCGCTGATATAATTTGTTACAGATATAGATAATCGGGATCGGGAATAGGTATTTTTTTATCCCTAACAATGGGTGCGTGACATTAACATGAACAGCCTGTAAATTTCCCACTGCTGGCCTCTTCTCTCTTAGAGGAAAAGGTTTGGAGCATATCTCACCACGCTGCTCCAATGCGGCTTGGTGGATACACATGTAGCAGAATTTTGTTAAAATTAGACACATGCAGGTTTCCCCGCGATGTTTTCCTTCACGGCCGAGCACGAGGTGAATCATGAACACAAATTAAACACATGAAAAATCAGTGCTGATCTGGGTTTTAACTCGAAATCTCGGTTAAGATGCACGCGTTCTAAACATTGGGCCATCTCGGCTCTAATGGGCGTGTGTATTATATATTAATTATTAAGAGAATAAGGTATGTATAAAAAATGTATTTATTTCATATCACCCATATTTAGAGTTAAAAATAATTTTACCTAAAGGGTTAAATCAAATTTTAATAAAAAACTAATCGTTTAGTTCTCCTATCAAATATTATTTGATATGTTTTCTAAATGCAAGTGACAATTAAAATCACTACTGCGAAGCGTGGAGACGCGCATCGCTTGTTAAAAAAATAAACAAGATCTTATTGATGTCATTGTCTATATTAAAGCGTATTCAAGGACTTGGTAATAATGTAACCTTTGTCCAGTGCTGCACAAGCTACGTAAACTGAAAGAAGAAGCTGGCAATTGTCTGGTCTTATATAAATTAGACGGTGTTATTATTATTGACTTGATTGATTTCTTGTATTAAGCCCATATAGTAACAAAGGCTTGTAGTGTGATAACAAAACGTATTAGACAACGCATCATTTTAAAATGAATCTATGTAATCTTTATGTGATTCTGGCGATATTTATTGTGTTTATTTACAATTTTTTTTAATCAATATTCTAAAAATATAATATATTGGTATAAGCGAATACAAATAGAATATTTTATAAATGTAAAACTATATGTTATTTTTATCTTGAGGTATTTTCTCATATAAGTTTTCAAGACCAGGCTCCCGCCAGTTAAAATTTTTGACTTCAAAAAACAAATTGTAGTAAACTGCGTCACCTTTTTTCCATATAAATTTTATCTACAACTCTCTTTCATATGAAAGAGGGTAAAAAAATAATAAAAGATAAAATAAAAAAGAATATAAAAGATTAGAAAGAAATGAAATGTCTTATACATTTTAGAGATCTAAAAATTTTACGTATCAATTTCTATTATCGACTACAGATTTTGAAAAGAATACGATACAAGCCGTATGGAATTCATTTGTCCGTTCTAAAATCTTAATATGAAAATTCGATATCAATCCTAGAATCTAGTTATTGCGTGAATTTGGAAAGAACAAGCAAAGCAAAACGAAGAAGTTCAGGCCTTGGGATTACAGAGGAGAGGAGGCCTCTAGTAATTATTTTACAAATTAATTAGAACAATTTCTTCATCTTCTCTTCAGGAACATTAAAACAGAAATTAATAAACTTCAAAAAAGCATGCCACACTTGCTTTTTGGCCAATAGTTGGACTAAGTATGTATAAAACACTAGTAAATTACGATAACGTATTGTCATGCAAACCAAGATAAGAAATTTAGCTCGGATGTTATAGTTCTAGTAGTTCGACACTCATCTATCTATCTATATAAATAATTAAATGTTAAATGCTTTTAAATATTTATTTTTATCAAATTTAATTAGAACTCTTTAAACGTTTTAATTCCTTTATTTTTTAATATTAGACTAGTTTCCGAAAGCATCGGGAGGAGGAGGGCTGTGTTAAATACCCGATGACCCCTGACAATGTATATGCAAAATTTCATGATGCTAAGATAATTTCATGATAATGCAAATGAGCCAACTACTGGCAAGTGGTTACCACCGCCCATAGACAGTGGCGCTGTAAGAAATATTAACCATTCCTTACATCGCCTATGAGCCACCAACCTTGAGAACTAAGATGTTATGTGCCTTTTGTTACACTGGCTCACTCACCCTTCAAACTGGAACACAACAATACTGAGTAATGCTGTTTTGCGGTAGAATATCTGATGAGTGGGCGGTACCGACGGGTTTGCGCAAAGCCCTACCTAGGCTTTTAATATTTAAAATATTACAAGCCGTAGACATTTTTGACATATATAATAAAATGAAAAATAATATAATATTGTAAGTATTGTATATTGTGCAATGATATAAGTCAAAAATATAGTCAGAATCATTACAAAGTTCGGAACTAATCTTTACCTTAACTGAAATTATGTAATATGTCGATGCATAAACAAGAAGCAATTGAAGCAGTGTGTGATCTCAAATACTCTCCATTTGGCCGAGAGATAGAAGTGAAGACACATATGTCTTTGTTCTGGTAAAGTAAATAACAGATGTCTGTTATTTACGTTTATTATATATTATATATATTAGACATTTATAAGTCAATGATTTGTTTGTGGCAGAAATATGTTAGGTTAGGTTAAACATGTTATATGAATTTTAATATATTTTAATATGTACTACCACATAGTCTGGAATTTATTTAATTATCGATATAATATTTTAATTGGAAGAAGTTCTAATTTTTTTCAGCTGCAACCTTTTTTACTTATGTATCGAGTGTGAAAATAATTCTTATGTAAATAATATTAAAAAAAAAAATATATTACCTCGAATCATAATGACATTAGAATATTATAAAATAATATTGTATGTTTTATATTATAGTAATAATCTTGGTAGCAACTGCTAGAACTATTGTTATGTAGTATTCATTAATTATTAACCCTCGCCCAGGGCTACCTCATACCTCATAAAATAATAGATAAATAAATATTACAGAAATTGCACTGTTTAGATTTGTTGATAGTCATAATGAATCATCATCTTATCATCATTGAAAAAATATTACGCAACAATAATAAGCCTTTAACAACTCAGGATAAGATTTAGAACTCATAAAAGTGTTTTAAATATAAAAAAATGCAAATCATTGAAATGGCTATGGCAGTCAATACACAAATAATTTACGTCTCCGCAATTTATTATCAATTGACTAGTGACACGCTCATGCCTATTTCATTTAACTGATACGGAAGATTCAGCGTAGCCATATTTCATGAATATCAAATCTGTAATTGATTATTAGTACAAACAATACTGTTTATGGTACAGTTGTATTAACAATTAATTGAAATTAATTCGATAGAATTTAAGATATTATGTATGTAACGTCAGAATAACTTTATTAAAAAAAAATCTTGAAAGCAAATACCTGGTTTTATTTTAATTCCTGATTGAATGAATTATGAAAATGCTTATTAATATGAAACTTTTATTGATGTGCCTTGGGGATAAGTTCGGCCGATTCGTATGTCATGACGGTAAACATTATTTTCACGCTCTATTATTATTAATTTAACTTCTGCCGTCACAACCCCTCTTTAATGACTCGTGACGTGTAAACTATATACTATGTACATACATCGTGAATGTATGTAACTATAAAGACAAGTCATCCGTCCCGACTTCACGTGGGTACAATAAGGGTATATATAACTTATAGATTAAAGAACAAAAAGTAAAAAAACAATCTCTATATACCTGGATAAAAAAAAAATAGATTTTTTTTGTTTTTCTCTGCTACTATATAGTATAAAACAATATAGATCCCGCCGTCTTTACGCTTAGAAACTACGCAACAGGTTTTTATGCGGTTATACATATATAACCGCATAAAAACATATATATGGTATACATATATATGTGTATATACCTTATTTTTTAATTACTCTGTTTATTGTTGAAAACCGCATAAAAACCCGTTGCGTAGTTTCTAAGCGTACAGACGGCGGGATCCATTTTGTTTTATACTATATAGAAAATAATAAATATATACTTTGTTTTATACGTTAATTAAAAAGTTAGTATATGGAGCCTTATATACTGTATTGGGAACATACATATAATTTAAATATATGATTTAGTTAAATGAAAGTTTATTTTAAAATGTCAGACCAGAAATTCTTGCTTACATAATCATAATAGTTCCTTATAATTAATTCAACGTCTAATTTAGCTCTTTATATATAAAAAAAAACAATTGTATGTACGTCCGAATTTTTTTCTTTTGGCCGACATTCAACAATAATTTTGACCGAAATGACATTTCATTAAGCGTGCCAAGGACTGCACGTTCTGCGTCCCATCTTCTAGATGGCATACTTACATGAATAAACTGAACTCATTCTATGTAAAAAGTCCTTCGTACCGCGTTGCCAGTCAAAATGACTTTTTAAGGACGTGTCTTTAAAATTTGTATCGGAATAAAGCAATAATGTCTCATTTTTAAATGAAGTATTTAATAATTTATAGGTCTAATATATTATTATGTTACGAGTGAAAAGCAATTATATTATCTCTGTGTTTAGAGATGATACGCCCGAGCACGGGTATATTACATGAGTCTCGGAGAGTCGCGTCTTTAATAATAAACTATCGGTCGTGCACGCCGCCTGAATCTCCGCGAGTTCATTGAAAATTCAGCGGTTACTCTCGCTACGAACGCAAGAATCTTATCTGATGTAATATATGCTGAAAACATACCGCTAAAATTATGAGGGATAAAAAGAAAATGCCTCAGTAAGTTTTATATTATATTAAAACTAGTTTAAATATATTAATAATATTGGCAGTTATTTGACTAGAGGGAAAGTGCTACGCGAATATTTTTAAATGAAAACAGTGTTTATAAATAATATAATATCTTAAGCAACATTGCACACATGCACATTGAAAGAAAATATTCATAACTATTAAATCATTTTCTAAGCTTTTGCGACATATTAATATATTATTATTTTTCTATAACTGGCTTTCTAAAACTTTTATTTCATATAAATGTTATGTTTTTGAGGTAAAATTATAATATTTTATTAATATATGTTAAAAAGAGCTTTGTGACATCAACTCGTATTACATGATGGATAAATTATGGTTTTGGAGATTAATAATCATTCTATTCAATTTATTTATATTTCTATCAAACTAAACAACACATATATAGAAAATTTTGAACAGCAGTGCTTAATAAAAAAAAGTAAAATTTAATTATGTCATTTAAATACACTATTTTTTCTTATGTTTCACAACTAAATAAATTTTATTTTGTGTTTTATTTTTTACAGAAAATCGCCAGATAACGAACCAGACCTAAAGTTATCATATTTCCAAATTGTAAGTAAAGGTAGATTTTATAATAATTCTAATATTAAGAACAATATCAAAAAGTATAAAAATATATTTCGATTAATTCATTCTATGTTATATATAATGTCAAACATATGCAATGCAACTGAATATTTCTTATGCTTGACATTTGATTGAATTGCAATAGTTTCGCTACGCAACATGCACGGAATTGCTGGCCACAATCGTCGGTATATTAGCCGGTCTACTCAGCGGAGGCGGCGTCTGTTACAACCTGGTACAGTTCGGCGAGTTAAGCACTGCTTTCGTAGAGAGAACAGCCCAGCAAGATCAACTATCGAGTTACATGCCTCTTACGAGTTTTTTTGGAGGAGGTCGAAGGCTGTAAGATTCCTTAAAATATGTAATAGCTATCCTATAAAACTTAAAACTACAAAAAATAATGGGGTGTGATGAAGTGTATACACAAGTATAGTCAGCCACAAAATATATAATTTGACAAATAATGAATTTATATATTTTTAGTCAGTATTTGTCATATTGGTTATATTGATTGGAATCAATAAAACTTGAAGCAGATCGTTCCTAATAATATAGTCACTTGATATGAACTATAATGACTGTATTCACTTCAAGAGTACATTTTCCTTTAAATTATCGACTGATAAGCCACTAACATAACTATTGGGAATATAGATTTTCATATGATTACACATATTTTTTAATTATTAAATTTTAATATTTTTTAAAAATATTAAGAGAACTTAAATTATATCCATATTTTATTCTTCAATTCAGATGTAATGCTTCGAACGAAGAAAATATGAAAGCTCTCGTAGAGGATGCAACCGCAATGGCAATAGGAATGTTCATTAGTATTGGAATATCCTTGATATTGTGCATGCTCTCTGTATCTCTTATAAGCTGGAGCGCCTTGCGACAGGTATTGACAATATTAATTGTATAAATTAAAAAATAATAAAACAATATATTTGTTGATTTTGTAAACGTAGCTAGTGCTAAAATTGCGCTTCGGTAAATTGTCGGTGTAAATCGCGAGTGTAAAATTGCCTTCGACTGTTGTTAATATCGATACCTACTTGTACGTTTGAACACAATGCTCTACTATAGTTTTGCGCAACTGTAAACAAAATTAATTGTCTTGATTGACGACCTTGTCTCGGATTGTCTCAGAAGCTTTATGATTACAATTTCAACAAATTGTTAATATTATATAAGTCTACATTATTTTAATATAAATATCCTTTTTATTAAACGAATCTATTGTATAATATTTATCTTTTAATGAAAGAAGTTTAAGTTTAACGAATAATTATAATTAATGTTTCGGATAAAATTACATAAACATCGTCAATTCGAGATTTTTTTTAAATAATACAGGTGTGTAATAATTTTGTAGCAGTTGTAGTTTTGCAAGTAAAATGTTAAAGGTGTAGGTTAGGTTTCAGAAGTTAAGATTATTTCCATCAAATTTAATATCAATTCACTTAAGAAATTGGTATAAGAATTTAAAGTGACTATGAATATTTTATAATTCAAGTACAAATTTTAATAAATACTCAAGTAGTAAGATCTAATTTTTATTTAAAGGTTATCGAACATTAAAGATTTATTGCATCTAGTCATCGTGCAATTCTTACAATAGTTAAGTTCTTTATATAGGATCACTTTTACTTACTAAAGTACAGCTTAATTTACGTATATTAACGTCGAAAATTTTTAACCAAAAACTGCAAAGGTTCAAAACTGGGCACATCTTAATTATCATATCCTTAATTTGTACATATTATTCATCTCATGCTCGGTGGTGAAGGAAAAGATCGTCAGAAATCAAGCATGTGTCGGATGAAATCCTGCCACATAGAGCATTGTACAATGTACAAGTATATTGAGCGATATGGTGGCATATGTTTCGATGCTAAAAAGAGAAGGGCTTGGTCCACATTTGGAACATTTACAGGCATTTACATTTATTTTTTTATATTTAATCATTAATCAATTTTATATTGTATTTTTTTATAAATCTTTATTTTCACTAGATCACAAGAATACGTCTACTATTTTTAAAATCAGTATTGCGACAAGACATGGCGTGGTTTGATACAGATAATGAATTTAATTTGGCCTCTAAAATGTCTGAGTAAGTAAACCTCTTTCATGTAAAGTAGACACAATAATCAACTGATTATCTTTGTATTTTATTTATTTATTAACGATAGAAGAAAAGTACTGTACAATAAGTACAGGGGTGTAAAGTGGTGTTCTCCCATTCGTATTTCAACGTATTTTTGGGTTATCTATAAAATACCATTTTCTTAGGCAATCTTTACTAACTTTAAAAACAGTTCAATTAAAAATATGCATAATTAATTACAGGAATATGATGAAACTCAAAGAAGGAATGGGAGAGAAGATTGGAGTGGTTTCAAATCTTATCGGAACAGCTATAATCTGTCTATGTCAGAGTTTTCCAATGGGCTGGGAATTAACTCTCGCGTGTGTCAGTGTTGTACCATTTTCAATAGCAGCATCGGTTGTTTTATCTAACGTAAGCATATATGAAGTGGTATTAAAAGATGTTATCATAAAATATTTGCATTATGATTAATATTTATAGTATTATTAAATCCTGGTATAACACGGGATAATAAGCTTCATCGTTTGCCTTTATTAGTTTTGTTACGTTTTCTTACGTATTATCTTTCATCGTTAAAATCAAATGCATTAATTTAATTTTTTTATTTTTGATTCAGAATAATATAAACATAAACTTTAGTAATATGAGCCTTTTATTGGTAATTAGTTTTTATTGGTAGTACAGATTATTTTTTGTATACCGAATAATATTATTATATATTTTTTTTGTGATAATGAATTATGCTATCTAACTATGCTAATACGTATATTATATGTACATGTTTGTTTATTATACACACAATTGTCATAGTGTCTCATTTTATTTTTTTCAGTATCAAACTAAATCTTCCATTCGAGAAATGGAATCGTACAGTCAAGCTGGCAAGCAAGCGGAAGAAGTTCTTAAATCTATAAAAACCATAGTGGCATTTGGTGGAGAAGATAAAGAAGTTCATAGGTTAAATTATTTAATATTCATAATTAATCAATAAATTAATCGTGCTTACTGCTAGTGCGTCCAGAAGAGTACTAGAGAACAACTTATTAAGGAGAAGAGGTTGAATCTTGGGTTTAGATCTATTCACTCACGAAAGCGCGCCATAAGACGTCAACACTTATAGTATCGGAGTTGTTGTTGTTGTTATCGGAATGACAACAAAAGGAAAATATTACGATTACCTTTATGTTATCTAGTTTTGTGTGGAGTTTAATGAGTATAGTGCCTTCATGAGTGAATAGATAGATCTATATATGTGTGATACAGTTTATCTACATACGCGCTTTCGAATTTTCTTTCTACCCCGAGCACTAGCTGATTGAAATGTAATTTAATAGAGTTTATGGTATCTTACAGGTATCGTCGCCTTTTAGATCCTGCAGAATTGTATGGTCGTAAACGTGGCCTCTATACTGGATTGGGTACAGGTTTTAATTGGGTACTCACATACTCCCTTAACGCTATCGGTCTGACGTATGGCGCGAGGCTTGTTCTCATCGACGCTGATAAACCCACTGACGAGCGAAAATATCTCGTTGGCGTTGTATTCAGCGTTAGTATATTTAAACTATCTCTATTATTAATCATGTTTGGTGCTAGGGATTATCGTTAAAAATCTTAATAATTTTACAGATTCTCTTCTGTGTTTACATGGCTACGCAGTCGATTACTTTTTGTGTTCCTCATGCAGAGATATTTGCCGCTGCTCGTGGAGCTGCCGCTAGTATTTTTTCCCTGCTCGATAGAACACCTCAAATCGATGCTCTTGACAAGGGAGGAGTATCGCCTAGGCGAGTCTTAGGAGAAATCACACTAGAAGATGTCCACTTCAGTTATCCATCAAGACCCAATGTCAAAGTAAGATATAATTTAATGTGATTTTACCTCAGTAATTTCAAAAAACAATTAAGAAAATTACATTTAATAACATACAAATATATGTTTGTAAAACTAGATCTAATTAAGCAATGTATGAATAAGAAGTTTAATTACCGGCCTGTCAGGGCCATGAGGCAAAATTTTAAAATAATAATAAAAAAGAAAGAAAAATTCCAAAATTTTATTCATGTAAAAATCTAAATCGCATTATCCTTTTCATATGGAAAATAATAAAATAATCAATTTAATTACCATTATGTAACGTGTGATTCCAGGTTCTTCAAGGGATCTCACTGCACATTAAAGCCGGTGAATGCGTGGCACTTGTAGGCTCCTCGGGTTGTGGAAAATCAACAATACTTCAACTTTTGCAAAGATTATATGATCCACTGCTTGGTGTAGTAAAACTTGACGGGAAAAACGTGAAAAATTTAAACTTGGGGTGGCTTCGGTCGTCTTTGGGTGAATAATCGAGCTTATTAATATAAATCTGTATTCATTATATTAACACGAATGTATAAAAACTTTTATGACATGTGTTAGTTACAATGCCTTTTAATAGGCGTGAGTAAATTACATGTGAGTTATTTAGGTGTGGTGGGTCAAGAGCCGGTGCTGTTCCGAGGTACAATTCATGACAACATAGCTATAGGCAGTCCTGAGGCGACTCGGGAGGATGTTCAAAGAGTGGCTGATATAGCATACGCACATGATTTTATCACACATCTTCCAAATGTGAGTGTTATGTTTACGTAAATATGATATAGAATTGAATAGAATAAAAGTAATATGATTGTAATAAAAAATATCTTATCATTTACTTCAAAGGGCTACGACACTCTTATTGGAGAGAGAGGAGCGTCCCTCTCTGGTGGTCAAAAGCAGCGAATCGCGATTGCTCGCTCTCTGCTACGTGAGCCGGCAGTGCTCCTACTAGACGAGGCAACGTCTGCGCTCGATAATCAATCAGAGCGCCAAGTGCAAGCTGCATTGGATAGAGCTAGTGAAGGTCGAACTACTCTCATGGTTTCGCACAGGTACTTATTATTGTAATATATTTTCTTAATCCTTAACTAATGAACCTGCAATAGCACCCTATCCACCACAAAGTAATACATTTACTAATAATTAACAATGCGACGCAGTATATAAACTTATCAGTGTTAAGCTAAAATATAATTTAAAATTAATTTTGAATATGAACTCTACATTATAAATCCATTTTAAATTATAATGAAATTGAAGGCTTTTATAACTATACACGCGGCTGTGATCACGAGTTGTTGCTACAAATATATTTGTGAATCTTTTGCAATAATTATCTAAGATATTGTACACGTTTTACCCGTTTCTTTCGATTATGATATTTCATCGGATTCTTTCACATTTAAATTAAAAAGAAAATAAATTAAAATACATTTCAGGTACAATACATATTCGTAACTATAATAAGTTCTTTGAAATGAAAAGAAGAAATAAATTTGAAGTTTTCGTTTCCTTCAATCTGTTTCTTTCTTCTGAAATTATATTACTACTTTTTAGATTGTCGACAATAGTAAATGCTGATCGTATTATCTGTATGGACCAAGGAGTTATCGTTGAACAAGGAACTCACGAAGAGCTTATGAAGGCTAAAGGTATAGTATCATTGATAAGGTGTAATTACGCATTGTGTTCATAATATTTTAATTTTCTTAAGAACAAATATTGTGTGTAAAGGATTTTATTACAAACTTGTGACCACTGGAAATGAAAATAAAGAACCCGATGTGATAGAAACTTTGCCTGAAGAAGAAAATGGAGATGCTGACATTGGAGATTTGGCTGTTGTATCCAGGACGGAAGTTAAACGACGATCAACTAGAAGATTAGTTAGGCACCATTCTACTAAAAGAGGTAATATGCTTTCATTCTATATTAATGTATGTATGGAACATTAATTACATAAAAATCAAAAAACAGTAGTACAGAGAGGTCAGGTCTATGCATAATATTGGAGCTAGAGACTGCTTTTAACAATGAAGGAACTGACAGTTGCATCAATATATATTTACAGTAATATTGATAACTTTGTTTATATCAGTAATCATTATTGTATGAACATGAGAAGGATGAGCTTATAACGGCAAGCTTCCGACTTCGCAATGTCAATAAATCCCTCTTGGGGCAAGGTATTCTGTATGTCGTTCCTATAATAAAATTTCGCATATATATTTAACTTTGTGGATTCATAATTTGAAATCGTTTGTTAGAAATATTAATAGATGAAAATAAAGCATAGACCTAATACTTGTTGACTTTCAGGCAGGATATATTATATATAATTGTATTTAATGAACATAACATTGTATTTCTAATGATACAACAACAGAACAAAGTAGCAAAGTAAAAATTCGAAAAAAGCACATAGATATCAAAAAAATCACCAAATTTCAAAACCCTCGCACTTTATAAAGTACTGGACAGTGTAAAGCAAATAATTCACGTTTATTAATCAAGTTCAATTATATCATAGAGTTTAACTCTTAATTGATTACTTCATTTTAGAATCGCATGATTGGATGACACCTCGTGGATCAATAACATCCGTTATGTCTACCGGCTTACAGAGCTTCGTATATAACGCTGAATATGACTCTGGAGACGAAAAAGAAGACGATGAAGTATGTAGTACTGAAGCTTTTAAAATATGTATATTATAATAAAGAGAAAATACGTACGATAAGTTGAAAATATACTCGTTAGTGTACGATTATGTTTTTAACTTAACGGTAACCCTAACGTAAAATATTTCAGCCGTACAAATGATCTTACGCGATATTATTGACTTGTTGATTTATCATTAACATTTTATTGTTATGAAACTTTAAAATACCTTAAAACCTAAATTTACACCGAACGAATAATTTGAACAAGATAAAATAGGATACAATTTTCTTATTTATTTTAAGAGATCCGAGATGGCGGACAAGCAAACTGTCATGTGTTTAAATTGTATCTAGAAATCATCTCGTATTAGGCGATTAAGAAAAATGTTATGACGAAATCAGCACGAGTCGAACCTGTGATATTGGCAAACTTTTTCTCTAATAGGGCTGTTATTTTATTTTATATATACTTATATTTTAATGTGTTGTCTAGGAAGTTAAGTCCGTTAGCGACTGGCAACTCCTAAAACTGAACGCTCCAGAATGGCCATACATAGTAATTGGTTCAATTGCTGCATTTATTCAAGGCTCATGTTTCCCTGTTTTCGCTTTACTATTTGGATATACCTCAGGGGTACGTAATTAAAAATGACTACGATATTAATGAAATCCATTGAAAGGCAGTTATTAATATTTTTTTATTTTTAATATTTTTTACATTTATAGATATTCGTTTTGCCTGACCCTGACGATATTGTTTACTATGCCGACTTCTATTCAGGCATGTTTCTTGTGGTAGCCGCGGTCGCTGGTTTATCAATGTGTCTCCAAAGTACGACATTCACCAACGCTGGACTCAAGATGACTACTCGACTTAGACAACAGTATTTCTCTGCTTTACTCAGACAGGTATATAGTTTAACTTATAACATATAAATAATTCGTAATGCAATTGTTACATTATTCTGTAATTGTTTTGGGATATAAAACTAAAATGAATAAATGGAAAATATTTTTTTTTCATTACAAATTTATTTTATTTTTAATAAATTTAGATAGATTTTTTTTATATTTGCATAAATCTATAACAAAATACACTACATGCGAATTTGTTTATTTGTTTTAAGGAAATCGCTTTCTTCGATAAAGAATCCAATACAGTGGGTGCATTATGTGCAAGATTAAGTGGTGACGCAGCCGAGGTCCAAGGGGCAACTGGCTTGAGAATTGGACTGATTTTACAAGGAACAAGCTCGGTTGTTGTCGGGTTTATTATGGCCATTTGCTATAATTGGAAATTAACTCTTGTCGGCACTGCATTCTTACCTCTTGTTAGTATATGATTTTTTTTTATTGTTTTTTAAGCAAACTCCACATATTAACCTCAAGAACTTCAATTGATCTGGTATTAGATAAATTTATTGAAAACGTTTTGTTTTTACGTTAGTTTATATTTTTATATACTGGCGTTTAACTTGTCTGACAGCTTATAAGTCCTGGGCTCAAATACAGGGTCAAAGAATATTAGATTTACCTTATTAGAAATGTTCAGGAGCATCAACGAGTTTGAAAATCGACAGTATTTATTTTAACGTGCCTCCTGGAACGGTCCCAGTCGTTACATATTTACCGTCTCAGCGGTTTATAAGAGTGAGGAAATAGATAGTGTGTGTGTAGTGGGTAAAAACACTTAGAAAGAATTCATCGTCGTCATAAATTTAATTAATTGATTTTATATTATTTTTATCCCGCTTTATTAAAAGCTGACGGCGTAGCTGTAACTAATGTGACTGCTACGCCATCAACTTTTCGCCCCTAGGGTTAAGACATGACTGATAACATGACATGATTCATGATGGTCATATCTACTTATTAGAAGAAATAACCAAAATACTATTATTGAATCTTAAAAATAATGCTTAAGTTTTAATTATAGATGGTCGGAAGTATTTGGTTAGAAGGTATAATTTCGCAAAAATCTCAATCTGACGAACGCGCCGCAATGGAATCGGCGACGTCAATTGCAACGGAAGCTGTGGTCAGCATCAGAACTGTCCAAAGCTTAGGTGAGATACCTTTCGAATAATTTATTTATATCGAACATTTTTTTATTTACTTAAATCTACAAGTACAAAGTTCGTTTATTCGTTTGAAATATTACAGGTGTGGAAAATGTATTCCTCGAAAAATTCAAGGAAGCGCTAATACTTTCGTGCGCAGCCGTCGCTAAAAAGACGAGATTACGAGGACTCGTACTGGGTTTAGGGGTGTACGTTCCGTTCATGTCCTATTGCAGCGCCACCGTTTATGGCGCGGTTCTTGTCGCTAATGAAGAAGTCGAATACAAATATGTTATGCTGTAAGTCCTATACCTAACCTACCTACTAGAAATAGCTCATCTGAAATAAATATTAAATAATTTAAATTAATTTGTATTTGTATAAAGTCAAATCAAATATTTATTAGACAATTTTACTTTCCAGGGTCAACGAAGCTCTCATGTATGGTGCATATATGTTAGGACAATCACTAGTTTACGCTCCCAGTTTCAACTCAGCCAAAGCTTGTGGAGCGAGGATTTTATCGATTATTAATAGAGAACCTAAGGTGAAAACAGAAACCGGAATTAGGGACAGAAAAGATTGGGTAAGCAATAGATCTTTCAATGAAATCATATCGTTATTATTTAAATAAGGATAACACTACCCAAATAATAAACACATAATTTAGGTCGCTACAGGAAACTTTAGCATCAAGGATGTGGAGTTCAGTTATCCAACAAGACCTCACCAGAGAATACTGAAAGGGGTGAACTTAAAAGTTGAAGCTGGTAAAACAATTGCTCTGGTTGGAGCATCGGGTTGTGGCAAGTCTACCATCCTACAACTTATGCAAAGGTTTTACGATCCTGAAACTGGCAATATTGTAAGTATATACTTGTAATAGAAAGGCTTTATAATTATAATATATTTTTATATATGTATTAATATATGTGTAATATGTTTCCTGGCTGTCGGTATATTTCTATATAAAAAAAGTTTTTGCATGTTTTATTTTCATATTTCAAAGTGTCTTTGACATCTGTCAGTTTCATCGTGACTACCCAGCTTTTTCTAAGGTGACCATTAAGACACTGAACACATTGACTAGACACTGTACAAGTGCAATTCTTTATATATTAATAATAGTAACTTTATCTAAAAATATATATAATGGGACAATTTATGGGAACTTTAAAAACAAGACATTTAGATTTAAAAAGTGATGATTATCCTACATTCGATGCAAAAGTTGGTTTTCGATGTGCTCGAGCAAAGCGCGAAATGATAGCACCCAACGACCACCTTGTGTCTGCACGTATACCCGTAAAGTATCGAGACTATTGCGCTCATTACCTCTTGGACTATCAAGTGTGTCGCTATAAACACATGCCTTTACTCTATAGATGCCATGAACAGAAGCATGCATACTTAAACTGTGAAAAAGACGATTATGTTCTAAGAATGAAAGAATTTGAAAGAGAAAGAAGATTAAGAGAACGGGAAATAAGAATTAAAAATACTCCTAGTACTTGCTGATGTTTATAATGCTACGTAGTATTAAAATCTACTGATATAATATATAAACAACACCTTAAACGTGTTTTTATTTAAATTGATGGCTTCTTAGTAGGTAATAATATTAGTTTTTCGTTTTAAATAATTAACATTACTAAAAATGTATATCGATTTTTGGTGGATGGTTTGTACAGTCAGTATTTTATTATCTAATTATACTAAGTAAACTGTATTATATAATAGATGATGTTTAAATGACTATATAACTTCCGCGTTATTCTAGTAGCTAGCTATGCTCAACAGAAACTGAGGTCCCAGATTTACACCCAGTGGGTTTTTGTCGAGATATTCTCAATAGGTGCCCAAAGTTTGGAAGTTGGTAGTGTTTCATTGACACACTCACGTGTATCAGAAACATTCTGTCGGATTTGCCGTCCCGTCGGATTATATATCCATGGTGCACTCTCATTGAGCGACAAGTATATCTAGTCCCTCAATAGAGAGTGCACCTAGTTTTTGCAGAAAGTGGTAATCTATAATATGAGCTGGCATATTATACATTTTTATTTAGTTAAAAAAAATAACAAATACGTTCTTCGCAAACAGGAATTGGACGGGCGTGACACACGATCTTCGCTCACTTTAACAAGGCTGCGTCGTCAGTTGGGTGTTGTTCAGCAAGAGCCAGTACTTTTCGACCGGACCATTGCAGAGAATATCGCTTACGGAGATAACAACCGTAAGATCACAACGCACGAGATCATCACAGCTGCTAAAGCGGCCAATATCCACAATTTCATCGTGTCCTTGCCCAAGGTATGTAAATTCCATTAACATATATTTGTTTTTTTTATTTTGCACAAAATTAATAAAACACTAATGTTTTGATGCCCGACATGTGATTATTTTTTTTGTTAAAGTATTCATCTAATACGACATGCGGATCTATTGTGTGCTGATATTAATTCCTATCGCAGGAGTTTTTTCGCAAATGCCAACAACAATTATTACTCAATCAGATAAACGATATCTAGTTTTGTTTTTATTTATATATAATTATATATAAATAAAAACTAATAAAATAAAAACTAGAACAAAAATATGTTATAATTCCTAGTCTTTGTTACAATAATTTATTATTTTTATCATTTCTTTTTAATCTACCTCATAGTATAAAGGCATACTCATATTTTTATTTATGTTGGATATTTTTAAAAACAAGATTGATACATAAATTATGGAATAAAGACTTAGACAGACATTTAATCACATTTTTAATATTTTCAATAATAAAATAAAATTAAAATTGTTAAATGAAGACATGACACTAATGACTCAAGAATGCGAATCAATAGCCTATTTTATATTAAATTGCAAATATTAAGTTGAAATTTAATATTATCTAGGGCTACGACACAAACTTAGGATCGAGTGGCGCTCAGCTATCTGGAGGACAAAAACAAAGAGTGTGCATTGCAAGAGCGCTCATAAGGTCTCCACGACTGCTTCTTCTCGATGAAGCGACGTCTGCATTGGACGCTAATAGCGAAAGAGTAAGGGTTATTTAAGTATTTGAATGAAATAACCGTAACACTGAATCAGCTCAACGATTATAAATTTAGTACTAAAATTCTATAACTTATTGTTATAGAATTTTAGTACTAAATTTATATACGAATTAAACTTCTATATGAATGAAAATTAACCCAAGATGTTTTTACTCTGATATCACAGAACGTATATTAAAAAGGCATACGAATGAATGTTTAGGTGTTCTATTGTTGTATTCAAAAGATTTCCTTGATTATTTTGATCTTATTTATTTAGACCTCATGTAAGGTTGTCTGGCGCTCTATCTCTCATTTTTCTCTGAAAAAAGAGAACTATATGTGCTGTATATAGATATGTATTCATTTGTATGTCTGTGTTATAGGTGTAATGTACCTAATAAAGAATTTATGATAAAAAGAGTTTACAAAGTTGTGTCTAACAAACCCTACAATATTAGGGTGTAATTTAAAGTGTACCTATAGACAGCATACATAGTTACCGATAATTTTGTAAACTTCAAGATTTGAATATAAAATTACCAAAATTTAATTCAACATTTTTTTTTATTTGATATTAATAATCTTTGCAGGCTGTTGCGGAAGCCCTGGAGAAAGCAGCTAAAGGAAGAACATGTATAACCATAGCTCATCGTCTTTCAACTATCAAAGATGCTGATTTAATCTGTGTTTTAGATAAAGGTATTTATTTTTCGTTCCTAAAAGTCCCTTAGTTTAATACTATTCAGTCTTCTTCATGCATGACATATACTGGACAAAAAAATAATCTATCTAAAGTATTTAGGATATTAAGAATAACTAATAATTAGTACAGTAATAAAAACAGGAAATTATAAGTGTTTTCAAATAATTTGAATTATATATCGGCCATACGTCAGACCCAACGTTTTTGGATCTGACTATGATTGATTAATAATCTTGATTTTTCGTTTATCAATAATATTTATAGCTATTTTTTGTTTAAAGGAAAAATCGTGGAGCGAGGAACACACAAAGAATTAATCAACTTAAAGAGCTATTATTGGCAGATGTGTAAAGGACAAAATGTAGCTTAATAAGTTCATATTTATAATATGATCGCATTACAAATAAGAATTCTCAAATGTCGTAACTACTTTAAGTTGTTTGTTTCTAAATCAAGTATTATACGAAATGTATTACTTTTTAAGTTTTTTAAATAAATTTATTATTAATGAAAAAGTATATAACTTTAATTGCATATATTTACATATAATATATTTACAGACTAAAATTAAATATAGTATCATTCGTAAATATTTTAAATAAAGTAACTATTAATATTAGCATGTTAAAATATATGACGCCATAGTCGTGGTTTCTATAAAATAGATTCTTCTTTGATAAGATCATGAATAGACTTAAAACTGAAAGCATTGTCTTGACTTTTTATTTTTAAAGCGATTTTTCAAATTGAGTGATATACAAATACTCCTAATTCGGAGTTAAGTTTTCATCTATAAATTGTGTAATTGCATATCATAGGATTCTCTAAATGAAATTAAAATAAATATATAATTTTCAATTTCATTTCAATTACAAGTTTAATTAACAGCAAAATTAAACTTAACTCTGTTGCAATTTTTGAGCAGGTACTAATTATTTACGAAGATTTTTTATATAAGTAAATCTTGGTGGTAGGGCTTTGTGCAAGCCCGTCTGGGTAGACACCACCCAATCATCAGATGTTCTACCGCCAAACAGCAATACTCAGTATTGTTGTGTTCCGGTTTGAAGGGTGAGCCAGTGTAACTACAGGCACAATGGACATAAATCAAAGACATTAACGTAATATCAATATTACGTATTAAAATAAGAGAAAATAAAATAAAAGAAACTTTTTTATATAATTTTATTTATTTTTTCACAATCATATTAATATTTAAATTGCACAGAAAGAGAACTACTAACAATATCACTCTAACTCCATCTTTTTTGCTTTACCCTGTATTCCTTTTAATCAGAATAGCCCTCTTCTCAAACAGTAGCTTTTTGTGCTACTTTAAGCTATTTCAACATTAGTATATGGTATCTTATAACTGCCAAAATATAGTTCCATGTGCTAATGTAGTGAAAGCTACAGTTATTATCGCAACCCCTGAAATCTTTAAATCTACATACCCACTATTTGCTACGAAAACGAAATGGTAACATCGTGCGTATCACGATTTACTTAGACAACCTCTAGATAAGTCAATGTTTCCCGATTCCTTATTTGAATTTTAAACGCGAACTTCATTTTTATACACGCTCAGCGAATCATTTCTGAGACAGCGAGTCTCTAAAACTCACACAAGGGTGGGGATTATAACAACACTTACGTTTACACAGGAAAGGCCACTTGCTAACGAAACGGTTTGCTGCTACAAAAATCTATCGTAGATTGACGATTGGACATGCTAGTAATATGCTATTTGCCAGGTTTTTTAACGCTACGAGGAATGAGATTCAAATGGCACCAAACCTTGCCAGTAGCAGGAGGCAATATCGTAAAGCAAAGTTTGGGATGACGATATATTTTTCTTATTTTTTTTCTAACATAGACACAATTATATATTCTAAAAGTTTTATTGCACTATGCAGACATAGTCCATTAAAATAACATATTTAATGTAATATTTATAAATTTAAACATATCAATGGTCTGTATTTGTTTGGTTTTATTTGTTGATAAATTATAATGGCAAGAGAATATAAAACTTTAATTATGTCATACTTATAAAATAATATTTAAAATTGACTTTCGGTGCGGCACTTTACAAAACAATATTTGCTAAAATTATAGCTTAATTTATAGTGCCAACATTTTTATTCCAGTGAATTTAAGTGAGCAACAATAATTATAATTATGAATATAGCAATAATTAGGTATACCAATCGAATTAATATTCTAGAGGACATTCTGTGGGTTCTTTAGTTATAACTTACAAAACTTTAACGAGACAATTGTACTAAAAATTTAATATCGCCATATTTTTTGGTATTTATAATTATTCACAATTTTCATCAAAAACTGCCCCCGTTACAATCATCATTTTAACAATGTCGTGATCAAAATTTAACAGGAGCACCATGATTATTACTCACTGAAAATCATGCAATTTTATTTATAACTTTTTTTTTTAAATTAAATTATTAACTACATAAAATAAGTGTATAATATTTTCAAATATAGTAAAAAATATTATATTTATTTCTATATGTAAGACTGTCTGAATGATAAGTAAATTGACGATTGATTGATTTAAAACATGTGACGCCGAACTAAACGATGGCACTTGTATGGCACACACAATCTGCACCGAGAACGTGCAACAGGGACGTGTAGGGTTGCACATCGCTTAAATTTAGCAACACAATATATACGTTTGTTATAACAAACGGTACGAGACGGTATCGTAATACAGCTACAAAAATATTAATTTAAAATTAATAACATTTTATTTTTTTCAATTTTGACAGTATAACATTTAGACACATAACGAAATATAAACTATAATATTATATATATTGGTTAATATACACTTTGGTTTAACTATTTCATATGAATCTGAAAATTTTCATTACAAACTCACATTACCTACGCAACCGGAGTATTTTGATTTTAGTGTCATAAAAAGTAATTGAGCCTTCGATAGATTCATTTGAAATATATCATCAGTACGTTACTTATCGAGGGACGCTGAATATTTAGCGAAGATCCCACGATAAACAACGTCAGTCAAACAAGTATTGTTAATAATAATAAAATTATAATAACTTACGGGTAATTTAGTTGTAAAATAGTCAAGAAATGTTATACAATAGGCGGAAATAAAACCCACGATGCATTAAACGCCGTCCCTGAAATTTTTTTATGACTTAATACAAACATATTGTACTAGCAACGTTAAACCTCCTACAGATCACGTAGATATTAAATACTAACAGCGATCTAACATTCAATATACTTAAGAGTTACATCAACCACAACTACACATCAAGCATCAAGTATTCACATAAGAGAGGCGGGGACGTTATTATTACTATATAAATTACCAAAAAACATTTTTAAGAACACGAAAGAAGGTCTTCTCCAAAAATGAAACAATCTGCATCCCTTATGCAGAATTATCTAAATATAACTATTTATTGCCATTTATCTACAGACGTAAGTGACTTTAAGTATGCGTGTCTCTACCAGTTAAGTGATATCAGTTACCAGGTAATGTATTTTATTTTTAATTCAAACAATCGAAGGTCCTTATTGCCACAAAAGTGTCTTAAAAGAGACAAAGAAACCCGATAGATTAAATAATTACAAAACGAAACTGATATTTAACAGAAACATTTATTAATATTATACATAAGTTAATATTTGCTTTTTTTTTAATCATTGGTTTCTTCGCAAGTTGTTATAACTTGTTTTCGTACAATGTAGTACTATAAAAGTAATGTAATTAACATTTTACAGTGTATCAAATAAAAACAGTTATTGTATTAACATGACAAGTAAAAAAAAAGAATATGACCTAGAGCCAAAGTTCTTCTTGTTAGTCCCCATAACAATATGTACACAACCAAATAAATAATCAATCTATAAAAAAATACAACAAAACTAAGATGCGTAACAGTAACAAATGTTGTATAAGAAAATTAAATTTGAAATAAATAATCTGTTAATAAAAATAGAATGTATATATAAAAACATATTCAAGATAAAATAAATAATCATTTTTCAAATGTAACAATAAATTTCTTCTATATTTTTACTAACTATGACAATAAAACTAAATATATTATAATGGCCCATCATTACATTTTAAAATAGGCATTTCGAAATAGAAAAGGATAAATTTTAAATAAATATATTATTTAAAATTTATTCAATAATATCTATACATTTATTAATTATATTTGCTTGTATTTGTAATTTTATGGCCGAGATGTGATAGATTTTAAAAATTCTTATAGAATTAAATTAAAACATGAGGTGAGTAAGATAAATTGATTTGATTAAATACTGAACGCTCATTGGTTGAATATTACGTCATCGGCTGCCACCGACCAAAGACCATTCAGATTCAAATCAAATTAGTTAATCAGACATTGATAATTATTTCAAAAACCGGACCAGGCTACCCAACCATATTGCGAAAGTTTCGATTTAGTGATACATATTCGCTAATCTTATAAGCTAATTTTACAAGGAAGAACATTGCCCCTCCGTCTAATTGGTTGGGTTTCATTAAGTTGAACAAATGCAATAGTATCAGTGATATGACACTGCACAAATATATCAAAATCCTTTATAAAAAGTTAAATATAAAAAGAGTTAAAAATTTGGACTAAACTTCCTAAAATTTCAAATTGTACCGTTTATGTTAGGTACACATAAACGGTATATATATATATATATTTTTTTTTTGTAGAAATAATTGAAGGTCGTGCTGTTAATGCGAAAGCTGCCATACTGGCTTTACTTGAGTAGACCATTTTGGTTTGCTAATTCATTTCAAAACATAAATGATAGATATTTTAAAAACTACCTGGTTTAAGACATTCTCTAAAACTTGTCATTACACGCTAGTATACTCTGTATAACCAGAAGGTACGTTTTATTAAATTTAAACTATAAAAACCAAATAATATACAATTTATGTAGCCGATTGTGTTGTACAAAATCTTTAAACTAATCTATTTGAACGGAGTAAAAGATCAAAATATATTTTAAAGACAACGTAACGTCCATTCGATTTAAACTAAAATAATGGTTATCTGGTACCTATCGACATAATTATATACAAAATTGCACAGCCCTTCGATCAAAAATACAAAAATAAGAAATGCCGTTACACTAAAATAATATTTAGTTGCATCACAATTAAGGTCACCCCGACTTTAAATAATAATTCATTAAGTCGATAAAGTTGATTTTAATTTTAACTAAACCGTATGTAGGAAAACAATAATATTAAGTACTCTTATCAATGTTAATTATTCTGAATAGATCTTAAGCATAACCTCAAGAAGTACTTGAAATGTAGAATATTTCCTATACATTTTATACGAATACGGTGACCTTGAAAAATGTATGTTTGGAATCTTACATAAGTTTAACTTTTTTTTTTTTCAATAAATCTAAGAAAAGTCTAAATTTAAGTGTGTTAAGATATAGAGTCCCAACCTCTACTTCGTTAAAGTTAATGTACAAGTAGTTTCAACAAAACATAACCACTTATTAGAAGTACGAATATATCATAACAAATATCATAAAAATATATCGAAACTAATTGAGATTAACACTAATTCTACGAGATATAAAAAGAACGTAAAATATATTATGAGAAACACGTTCTTAAGTGACGGACTCAAGCGATTCCCTAAATATTATTAAACGTTTGTGTTTGTATTGTAACACGTACTCGTCACGCATTCCTGCCTTATCATTTTACTACAGAAAAACTAAACTACATCCACAACAGAGACGGTAAATAACATTGAAAAGATTATTTTATATATTTGTGCTTAAAAGGAAGTATTTTATCATTAAATGAGATCCGGGCTAAGATAAGTCGTCCCACATGCGTCGCGAAGTACCGAGTCTTATTGCTGCGGTGGCATATGATGATTTTGATTTTGATGTCTGTTGAGGTGGTGACCACCCGGCGGCGGCGGTGGCGGGTGGTGAGGATAGCTAGGCGCTGGTCTAGCCGCTGTTCCGTCGTACAGTATTTGTGCTCGTTCGTTTTGTTGCATTTGTTCGGTATGTGAGAATGGATCTTGAACCTAAAATTTTCAAATGATTCAAATGTATATTATGTACAAAATGCATCATTAGCCATATATTGAATATTTATGATTATTGCAAATATAACAAAATTACTGTATAAAACAAAGTTTAAGGGAAGTGTATATACAAGAGGATTTTTTTTAAATGCAGTTTTTATAGATTATAGTAAATTTTAGTGAATATTCTCGTGGGATATTTACCATCGGAATTGATGTGGTATTTGATGAGCTGGAAGGCTGCCAATTTAACTTTTGTTATTAAAAATGTAGTTTATTGCTTAGTAAAACACAAGTGGTTAAAATTTAATTAAGTCATCAAAGATTCGAAACTTAGACATTTTTCGGGCCAGCACCATCTGGCCATAGTTTATATATTGTTAAATCAATACACATCATATAATATATATTACACATAAAATCGCAATGCGGGAAATTATTTTATAAAAAACTTAAAAACTAATTAAACGATTATGTAGTTATATCCCAGATAGTAAGTAGCGTGCTGTGATTAAAAATAATAAGGCATTTTTTTTTTTAAATTAAACCTGTATTTAATGCAATTTACAAATGACATGACCAGCATCTACCTAGTACTGAGTAGAATATGTACATTAAGAAGAGTTTAGTTAAATTAAACATATGTATATGTATATTTATATATAATTAATGTATTCTCTATTTTTATGCGTGACCATGGAATGTGATACATGTGTTTTGTTTCCGCTGTTGTTGTTTAAAAACAATGGCCCTTTTTAATAATTATGTTGAACAATTAATTATTAGATTTTAGTTTTTATTTAAAATAAAAGAAGGAATAATTATTTATTTTAATAATTTAAAATTAATTAACCGAAGCGACGAATATAAAATATATATAATAATAATTATGATTAATACATGTAATATATTTTATTTATATATGCTTTTATAACTTCTCTTCATCGTAATAAATTGTGATGTAATATGTCATTTATGACGTACTACAAATTACAACAAACTTTATCGATTTTTGATCACATTGCTAAGACGATTTCTATACTAGAAGGACTTGATAATTCTTGACATTTATTGTTCGGTAAAATAAATAAAAATAATTATTCAATGGGAAAAAAACTACAACCCGGTTAAGAGGAAATTATTCGCCTTCAGAATCCTTAAAAGTTGGTTAAAAATAATTGATTCACGTACTACATATTTGTAAAACATAAACCCATAAATATGATTAATGTGAAAATATCTTCATATCATCCAGTTATTTAAAAAAAAACACAATGTTTTCTAATAAAATAAACAAGTAAATTCCTGTAAGTACCTGTATTGACGGTATGTTACTGTTTCAAAACATTACTCTCTCAAAATCAAAATTACCCCCACAAGCTATTTGCGTGACAAAAGGTTGAAGTTTAACTTTTATTCATAAGTGTACATAAACTTCTTCAGTACCGAAGCCGTGAATCAAAAGCACACCGCCCATGTCATTTGTTACACTTTTAGTATTAACAGTACTACCTATGAATATGAAAATGATAATCATTGTATAACATATATAAACATTTTGAAACAGAAAGCGTGATGTCCGCCTCCCCGTGACCTATCGTCGAAGCTGCAACGCTAGGCTATACATAGCCGGTAACGGCCAATTACTCACGTTAATGAGCGGTTGTAAGATACCGAGGCGTGCGAGTAGGAGTTGCTCCTTCACCTGCCGCAGCTCTTCCTGCTGGCGCACTATCATCTGCTGTAACTCGCGATGTGTGCGCTGCAACTGCTCCTGCCGCGGCCACTAGCTCGCATCATGATATACCAACAACCTCACCGACCTCTCGATTGCGTTCCCCGTTATAGCCATAAACTCAATAATCATTTAATCGAAATAATAGTAATCAATCAAAATAAAAATCAAAATAACGAAAACGAATACAAACAGTTATCGAAATCAATCCAATTAAAGTTTTAATGTAATGTAAAATAATAGAATCGCAAATAAAGAATTAAAACTCTCGCCATACTTACGGAGCTCGAGAGATATTTTTGTATTAATAAAACGTATATAAATCTTGAAAAATTTAACTGATGTAAGACGCACCTGCAACTGCGCCTGATCCGGGCTGACGATCACCGGCACCGAGTGTAGCGGCAGCGACAACACCCCTGACACACCGACGGATCCAATGTACGGCGCCGGCTCCAAGTACTGTGCGCCGATACCGTGCTGAGGTACTATCGCCGGTTCAGCTAGCCGTGGCGTCTGCGGAAAGTGTTTTAAACTTACATACAATCCTTCTTCACGAGCACTATGCGTCCGTAGTATGATGTTAAACCTTCCTTCCTTATGATTTGGGAGAAAGGATTTTTCATAGCCGACAAGCATGTTATTCAGTTTTATTATATAAGTATAGGTACGATTGTAAATCTCGAAGGGGAGGCAAATTTAAAACGAGTACAAGCAAGTACATATGACTTACTTCTTGCGCGGTCATGCGTGACGATCGCGAATCACCCGACACTGAGGCTGTATCGGATCCTGGAGCGTACAGCACCTGCGAGGCACGGGTGGGCCACGAAGCAGTGGCAGTGGTAGCCGTGCCGATGGTCGCGACGGTGGCGCAAGTACTGCCAGTTGACGTCGCGGCCGACTTCACCGATAGTGGCTGTTAACAAACAACGAAAATATTGCACCCTTACTAACAACTTCGAAAGGATTTCATATAAACCTAGCGACCCGACCCGGCTTCGCACGGGTGCAATGCTGATACTAAATATACTACAGAATGTTTAACAACGTTCACAGTTTTGCAGCCGTTAGACAATACAAACCGCTATGTCCCTGCGTTTTAAATTTGTAATATCTTCGAAAATATTCATCTAAATTACATGTTGTAAAGGGTCATGTTCAATACATTGATAGGGTTTAATTTCCTAAGTTGGTTTCTCGACAATGAAAGACTTGTGTCTTCGATTAATGTTTATTACGGAGTAAACAAGCAACATAATACATTTAACTAATACACTTTTCTAAATCCAACAGGTCATATTGATCTATATTAAATGCAAAATGCATTGGATATTTGGAATATTTGGATAAGGATTAATGCTGTATTGCTTAAAATCGCTTCGCAAATAAGCCATTATCTCTCGTAAAAAGTAAAGGATAAAAAATGATTATGATGGACTATCCCTAAGAGATAGACATGTATGTACTCAAATTACATTAACATATTTCGCAATAGTCTAATAAGACATATTTTTAATAGAATAAATAAAGTAAAATATAATACCTGCGACAGAGAATGATATGAATTCCCGAAAGCATCACTGGCCTCAGACATATAAGATGGTGACATAGCCATCATGGCATCTTCTGAAGATGTCTCCTTCAAGTCACTTCTATTGGGTTCTGGTTCGCTTACGGTGTCAGTGTCAATGTTTTCCTGCTTCGCGTTTTTATATATATCCGCATAACTAAATAGAAAAATAAAATTTATAATATACTTAATCTACATTATAATAGCTTACAAAACGAGGGCAGTTTCAAAACCTAACCATTCAAAAATCTGGTTAATAAAATGATCTATTTTTAATGATATATGACTTAAATCAATTTTAAATAGGATTCGGTAGTATGAATGAAATCTATTTTTTATTTATTGATATTTTGATTGTTATTAATAATAACTGTAATAGCGCACTGGCAAGATAGTTGGACTATGTCAGAATAAGTCAACTTGATAGAAGAAGATAAGTACGCAAACATACATTTCGATGTTTCAACACACCTCACAACACGATGTGTGCAGACAACGAATTCTGGCTTAGAGTTCCATTGATGGTAAGTGATATAAAAACGGGTCTGTAACCAGATCCACTGCTGACCCTTGGTAAGAAACCTGTAGTAGCATGACGTAAGCTCGCCTTTTTGCATTACTGAAAATAATATACTCGTATAAATATGGAACTACCGACATGTACAAACAATCAGCATACAAATGATAATAGTCTTATGACTCAGACACAGGACTATTGTATTATCAACGTAACAATACACAACATATATTAAATATATATAGATGTTTCATATAATTACAACTCACATGCTTCATGACACGTCACGACTTTCTCCAGATCATCAAAGTGGTAATAATCGTATCCCGAAGTGCCAAGCACTTCAAACGGTAGGTAACCTATTATGGGCGGAGCACGATGGTCTAAGAACAGGAATTTCCATTCCAAGCTGTGACGCGATGTAAACTCGCTACGGCTTGTGTCAACTAAAGACACATCTCGGATTAGTTGAGGCGTGCACAGCTTTCCGGTGCAGACAAACAGAAGCCTGAAACAAAACGAACGTTACAACATAACTGATAATATTTTTGTCATAAATTAACTGTATGTCATTCGAGTATTTTTTATGAAGATGGATTCAAGTAATTTTAATACTTATAATATATATCAATTCTAATCTCGGGCTAATTTATTTTCATAATCTCGTAAAAACTAAATCTGCCCTTTCCACAATAATAGCGTATATTGCAATACAACATAATACTTATTTGTATCAGCCACCCTGGTCGATCTGACATCGTCATTTAAAACGTTGCAAATTGAATGCCTGGAACGGCTGCAATTTATATTATATTATATTATATTTTATTTATATTTATAATTGGTGCTTAATATTCCCTTTCGCGTTCCCCATTTGCCATACGGTCTGGATGCGTCACTCGTTTTAATTGTTATCCGGGCATTCTCTCTTCCGATTTAAAACATTAATTTGAAACATTGACGGAAAATCTAAGAAGCCTCTTTGTTTTGTACTGTTTACTTGTTTTGCCTAAAATTTTACCTAACAGAATACCGTACACACATTTTGATTTTTAATTCGAATATTATGAATTTCAAGTTAAATTTTATTTAAAAAAAAAAAGAATTGAAATGCACGCATTCTACCTAGCTCTGAAATTTTTGATGAATTTAAAGATTTTATATGAAAGACCACAGAAAAACATATTACGAGCTTTTTGCCTAACATAATAAAAGCAATTTCGAGGAGGAATTGAATATACAGATATTCAACTCCTCATTTTTGTCTATTAAATTATATTAGATATAAAATCCTCATTTTTGTCTATTAAATTTGCCTGATGTTCATAATTGGCACACAAAGTATTCTTGACACATTCATATTACTGATGTTCCAATGGAAGATGACTTAAATATTTTTTGGAAAAGGCATCGTCAACTGGTTTCACAACATGGGTATCCGGTGAAAGTGGATATTGATTGTTTCAATATAAGCTTCTTAAACTTAATTCGTTTCGTTTTAAAAGATTCACAAAAAACCGGGGCAGTGCGAGTAGGACTCGCGCAATTAGGGCTATCTACCACTACACAATGCTAAAAGATTTACCAGGTTTCCTTAGAAAAAGGGTCTTGACGGATAGACAGATAGACAGACACGACAACGAAATGATGTTACAAGGGTTCCTTTTTAACTGGAACGATTAACTAATAAGTCAGAAAATTTTATTTACACTTTTACAAATTACTTGATATATGCAGATTTTCTTTGTTCTGGATCATTTCGACAATCTCAAAGACAAGGAATATATTATTTAATAATCTTTACTAACTTAATTTAGTAACTTTATAATATTCAACTGCTTTTTAGTCCCCTGCGCCAATATTGACATGGACTTGAGATATTATGTATATGTTCCTATAGTTATTAGTATTAGCAAAAAAACCTTCCCTTAAACACGCTGAATATAATGGTACAAATTTCATGACAATATATCAATATAAAAAATAGCAATTCGATTTCGAAGTTTTCATGAAATAAATTAGTAATATCATAAAATACTTTTTATTACCTTGACTCCTGATCTTGTTGGTATAAGATGTCGGAACTATCGCTCTGTTCCATGTATGTACCTGCAACATGTTAAATAGTTTGTACTTTTATCCGTACGTTTAAAATTATTTAGAAAATACTTTACGATATTTTTAAATAAAATCACAAAGAAGTACAGAAAGTACATTGGAATGCTAGGACGAGGATAAAAATAGTTGCACTGATAAGACTATTAACAAAACATTAGTAATTTAATTTAATCGTTATTATTTTATAGTGCAGAGAAATTATAAATGATTTCAGGTGAAATTAGTATCGTAATTATTTATAAGTCTTAAATTAATTTTCTGAATATAATCTTAGGTAAAATGGCATCGGTATTTAACTTAGATACTCTCGCATAATTTCACATCTCGGTGTAACGTTACTTATCGCCCGTACTTTTGACAAGTTACCTATATATCATCGTTTATCTGCAAAGATCTTGTTGTAGTCGTTTCGTAAAAGGATAATTTCGAAGTACAAATATAAGGTGCGCCTTATGTAGAGAACCACGATTTGCTTTATATTATGAATATTATGAATACCACTTAATTTACACAGATATTCAATAGTTTAACAAACATACTCGTATAAAATAAAATTCTCCGATCAGTTGATAATATATTTTACACTTATTTCTTAAGGCAGTCTTAGTAGTTTGCCTGTATTGTGACAGTGCCGATTCGACCAACACATAAATGAGTGAGACAGGCACTTAGTATTACAGAGCGCAACCTGTAATTCAAAATTCAACTGTTTTTAATGTTTCAATATAAGTTGTAACGTTGCATCAGTTAATTATAAATATATTGTGTAATGTACGCTTTAAAGAAACTTCGAAAATGTTAACTTTTTATTTATTTAAGAAGTCATTTGATTACTTTAACGTTAATTACGTTACTGTGTGTTAAAATAACATTTTTTTCCATTTTCTAATGCTACATGTATTTAAACACATAATAAGAAATGTAGAATTTTTAGTTATAAAATTTTCTTTAGCACATCAATCAAATATTTTTGTTTGTCAAATTAATATTCTATAAATGTATGTTTATTTACGGATAAGCCACATTAAATTATGAAAGCTATTCCTTAAACATAACAAAAAAATATTAACGTAAACCAAACCAAAATAAAAATTAATTAATTTATTATTGACAGATAAAATATATTATTAAGTCATTGGATTTCTTAAAACTCAATTTAACCGTGATCGTGAAACCTAATAAGCCTTACCCTACACTAAAAAGAGCTTTAAACCAAAAACATATTCAGCAGACACATGCGTGTACGCACAAACATACTGATTCTTAAACACAAATAATATAAAAATATTCAGATTTTATCATTTGTCACGACATTTTTGCGTTTTCCATATTTATACTACATTTTATTGTAAACTAGCTGAACCTGCGCCTTTACCCACACGAAATTTATAAAACTACCCATAGCACACACAAACCCCTCGGGGGTAAAATAAACAAAAAAGTCGATCCCAATTCCTACCCCGCGTCTCAAACTATCTACACGCCAAATTTAATCTAAATAGCTACAGCGGTTTAAGAGGTAACAGACAGAGCTATTTTCTCATTTATAGTATAGACAACTAGTAGAATATATTAGTACTGTTCTATCTTGTTTTTTTTTAACAGAACATTTTTAGAGAGAACGACACAAGGCACAAAGGCATTGGTTATTATAATTTAATGTTGGTTCAGATATAAGACATTATTAATGCGAATAAGAAATACACTTCCGCCGAGGATCTCTTCCTGATATGTTTAAACATTTTAAAAAATAATTAAAAACAAAAACGAAAAAGGCGCTACTAAAGATAGTTCCTTTTAGGGTCTTTATTAAATAAATCAGGCTATGAAAACGTTAATAATAGGAATAAGAATTAACCAATTTCGAGATATAAATGTAAGTAATTAAAAAAATGAGTGAGTATTATATATTAAAGTAGTCGCATATGATGTGTACCAACTGATATCTCATCTTAATAATAAGCATTGTTAACATTAGATCCTCTCAAACATGGGTAGGCTAAAACCATCTGACGGTTAAATCTAGCACTGCGCCCTATTTGATCAAATTAGAAATAGGCGCGTTTCACCGGCTTCCTGTTACACACTTCCGTCCCATTTCTTTAAATCATTACCACAGTTAGTAGGAAAGAGACAGGAAAGATGTTACACATCAAATACATTTTACTAATTGATGTTGTTTCTACTAAGCACATTTAGATGAAATAAACGTAGTGTCTTACGAAAATGTCCTTTGAATTGAACCAGTTCGTACGTGATATCATCTCGAAAATCCAGTGTTCCCCGTTGTAAATGACACTGGAACCGTACCTCGTTCTCTGAAAATAATAAAACACAGAAATGTTTAACACCGATTCAGAAAATAATCCCAAGTAAAGGCGAAAACAGAAATGTTTATTCATTTGTTTGTTATACTTTATTGACATTATTATCAATTTTGTTTATTATTTTTATATGTTTATAGTAAGCACCCAGAATCTATATACATGTGTATATATATAGTGATAAACTCAGCTTTGTATTGTTGTATTCTGTCACATAGAGTCATAAATGAATAAAAACTTAAATATCAAGCGAAGCTAGGTGTGGTTTAAAAAATGAAATTATATTTACACATTAAACATTCTATGTAACAATAATAATAAAATATTCGCCTAGACATAAAAATATTAAAATCTATGCTTATGTGCATATTATATAAAAGTACAAATTATACTAATACTTGTACATTGCACGAATTAAAACTCGCAAATCGCAATCTTATCTAAAAAACCACAAATTAAATATATATATATGAGCCACGAGGCCTTCTCGTCCCAATATGCAACAGCCACACGAAATAAGAACTTTGCATCGCAAATAAAAATCGCAAGTGTCTATTATAGTATATTTCAAGTAACGCGAAACCTTTAAAACACTGTTCGACCGAAAAATAAGTTTCGGTGTTATAAGCCACTTAGGCTAACAAAACATTATAAATTGTTTGAAGTCGTAAAAACGTGTAACAAAACTTTCAAACTTTTAATTTTGTTGACTAACTTTCGAAGCTGCGATACAACCAAAATATTTTATAATTGTTAATTCAATTGAAATATGCAAAAGCCATGCAATGCATTGTGAGAAGTTGGTAAATCTCTGATTTCGCCATAAAGGAAAACAAAAATGTGCCCCTAACCCATTACGTAAAACAGAAGGGAGGGTAGAGATCCCAAACAAAATTTTAGAGGCACCGAAAATAAGTTACGACGAACGAATTACATGACTTAAATTTTAATAACATATTAAAGTATGGACATATTACTATAACAGATTAATATTTTCGTCTTATATATCTTTGGACAAAAGACATTATATATTTACCTGCCAAATCTTAACTTCAGAAAAAAATTTTTTTTTATATTTATTTCATTAGATACTAAATTAAATTAGGTCTAATTAAGGTTGGAGACAAATATCAGCATTCGATGCAATCCAAAATGTATAAGAATAACATACTTATTAAATTGTTATATTTAAGATTTGTCTTCACTGATACTGAGACTGATAATAGAAAAAAAAACTTTAACACAAAATAATAATAATCTAAATAAAAATAATTCCTCAATTTTAAAACCAAACAACATTTTCATTCAAATCAATTTATAAATATCGCAAAAAATAAGCAGCATTTGCATAAAAAACTGCAGCAGTTTAAATATATAATGACATAAAATATTGATTATAAATAATTCGCTATGCATTACAGGAAAGTACAACATGAAATAGGCTATGATTTATTATTATAAAAAGTTATATATCATTTATGTACTTTACTACTAAAGTAAATATATTTGATTATATTATCTCTATTATAAAACATTATAGGAAGAAACAAACCTGATGATATTGTTTGATTAGGATGTATCACCAAACTAGGGTTTTGAAGTAAGGCATATAAGTTAGAACGATCCTCATCAAATGCCAAGTCAAATATACTTTTGTTCACCATATCACTCTGAAATGATTAAATTTCAATGCTATACTAATACCATACTATTTTAAATAATCTTAATAATGGAAATATATAGTTACTGGTTTATGTCCTAATAATGACATTATACTTTCTGAGACGTAATAGATACACCCAGATGCCGAAAATACCATTACAAATCCCTCCAATGCTTCCAATACCAAATATGTAAATTCCTCATTTGACAAAAATGCAGGTTTCCAATCTTCTTGCACATCATGAGCTCTTGAGCGAACAGTTATTTCTATAAAATCAATACATATGCAGTATATTTGTATTAAAAACAACTCAATGTGTTTAAATAAATTTCTATAAAATATATAAATTACAAATATAGTTATTACCATTATGGTTCTTTAAGAAAGAAATTGTAGATTTAAGGACAGTTGATTTGTCCATCTTTCTATTATTTGTTGATACCATGGATCCAAGTTCATTGACAAGCATGTTGAATTGGTCTCGCCTCTTCTTTTCACTCAAGTTACGTGTCCTCCTAAAAATGATATTACTCCTTAATATTTTCATATGAAATGAAATGATCAGATTTCAACAAATTCTTAGGAGTTTCCTAATATTTCTGTTGTATTTACTTTACATAAAACAAAATGTATTTCATAAATAGTAGCACAAGAAGCAACAAACAATACGATTATATATATCTAACAGCAATAAAATCTAAAAAGTCTGAAAACAAAAAACCACAAGACATTCACTTAAAACAAATATTTTGTATTTAAGAACAGAAATATCATATATGATGATCAAATAATAAATCATAGTAATCAAAGTGATTGAAACACAATTCTTGCTTAGCTGGAATTAAGAGAACAGAATCTGTTCAATTAGAATTGATATAAAGTTATAAAATTGTCTGAAAATTCACCTCATTTTCCTTAAATGTTTTTAATAACTTAGATTCACATTTATGACAAAATTTACAGTATTAAATAAAAGAATAACAAACTGATTTAAGATTTACAAGAGTTTCAAATATAAACACTGATTAATCTCATGGTTAAAAAATGTAGTAACTCCTTAGTCCATATTCGCTTTTCAATTGATTAATAGTGCTGTGCCTATGAATAACAAGTTGACATCTACAAAAATATTAAATAGGAAACGATTGTATAACAGAAATTGTCGCGGAAAATTTTGATGGTTTACTTACATTATTTATGAAATGATTTATTTCATACGAATTTTTCAATATACATAACTAGTAAATAAATACCTTTTCGAGTCATCTTTATCATCTCCGTCGTCGTCCATGGTTCTTTTGCCTTGTCTACGAAAGTCGATCAATTGTACGACAGTAGCGACACATCACATACTAACGACATAATGTGAAATATTGCAAGAAAATAAAGCACTGTAAACTAAATGTTATTGATAACACGTCACGGGCAGATAATTCGATTTCGAGAATTAGTATTGTTTAAAATATATGCAAAATGCTCTTTGGAAATTGAAGGCAATGTTTTAGGGACAGCGGTTAAAAGAGCACTAATTTACTGATGTATTATTCACTATAAACACGCACTTTTAAAAATTAACTTTAATATAAAATATACGTAACGAAATAAAGGAAACAAGCCACTTATTTTAATAAACACACCAATAACATATAAGAAAATTTTGATAAAATGATAATATTCCCATTAGAAGTATAACAGTTGTGGTTCGATGAAAAATAGTCCTTGAAATTGATTTATATGAAGTAGCAACACTGAAATTAATATACTTGGAAAAATCGGTAATCGTTATAGCAAGCCAATATAGATTTTTCACTCCTAAATTTATAATATCATAACAGTTGCAATTATAATAAATCTCTAAACAATTTAAGAAAACTAAATAAACAAGCTGAAATAAATAAATTATATTCAAATAATAATATAAGATTATGTTCTTATTAAACTAAGTATGTATATATCTTTAACTACATACTTGTTTAAATATGATAGATGTCCGGCTCCTTAACTTACGGTGAAAATTTTTTTTTATTTTTTTTTAGCTAATAGCTTTTGTCAACTGTGCTTCAATGTACAATTGCAAAATTTTTTTTTTATAGGTATATCGTTATTTATTTTGGGCATTAATTATGATGTTTCATGTCATTAAATTTAATGATAGCAGTTACGTAAATATATTTAAACTCCGATTTCAAAATAAAAGGCAGATTGCAAAAATATTTACTGGACATTTTATAATTTATTATTAAACGTAAAGAAATGAATGTTGATTAAAATTAAAACCCATTAATTTTGTAACTAAAATAAATCTGGTGAAAAATCAAACCAAACAATAAAAATAACAGTTTAGTATAACAATTTAATTAATTTAAGAGTTATTTAAGAAGAGAATGATATAGACTTTAAGAAAAGGAGTATAATTATTCTTTTACATAACTTTATAATGACATTTTAATATAAATATACATATCATATTTCGAAATTATAAATTTTTTAAAACAAAATTTTAACTATTATTATACTTTACTATATTTCAATTCTGATTGAATTAACGTAATATCATGGTCGAGATCTTGAATAAAATTTATGATATCTATTGTAGATTTGCGACATTGTGTTTTGAATGTTGAAATTGATATCGATACATTGAAAAAAAAAATTAAAGTACATAAAACTTGTAAGTATTTAGAGTGGAATAGTGTTGATTATTATAAATAAAAAAAATTTAAGCAAGAGGTTTTTTAGTTTATATTTATTAGCACGTAATGTAGACGACATTAGAGTTCTTACATAACAAAAATAATTCTTATTAATTTAAAACAAGTAATATAAATTTTATGTAGATTATTCATAACAGACAAGATAAAACAATAAATAAATAACTTACCTACTGATTTCATATATTTATCAAATATTTAAATGTTGTAATAAATCGTTTTATTTAGTTTGTGCTATATTTGTTGAAGACTTGAAGTTTTATTTGCAAGAACAACAATATTTTTAACTAGAAACACTATATTAGTGTCAAACTGTCAAAAGACAAATGTACTGTCCTTCAATATGAAATCAGTCGAGTTATCGGCTTACGAGCTTAAATATCGCATTAATTTTAATTGTGCGGTGCACGTGGCGGGAAGTGTTTGTGTCTTTGTTGCAAGATATTTTGAATATTTGTTTATCTAAGAATTGGCGCCTTTTTAAAAATATTGCATAGAATATGTGGGAGTCATCGTCCTTATATTCTCCGTCTTCGTTAACAAACGAGGTAAGGAGAAAGAAACGAATATTTAAAAAAAACTTACATCTCTTTGCCGGCAACATAATTTTGTAGGAATGTTGCTTGTCACTATATTTTCTGGTGTTTTGTTATGTAATATTATAACGCTAACTTTTTATGATATGAAAATACTGATGTCCTTACCTTGCAATTATTACGTAAGTTTGCAATTATATAAGAAGTGGAAGGATAGGAATTTTCTTGAGCCTAACAGATTACATTATAACAAAGAAATTTAAAAAGTATTCTGTCTGAATATGCAATTTTACAACAAGAGTATTTAGTTTTCATTCTCTATTGTGTTTTAGTTTTTATGATGTCAGAACAATATTTTTGCTTATTTCTCATAACCAACCATAAATAAATTGCGTAACTATTGGTATTTAAATGTTAGTAAAATATTTTTATAATATTAGTAAGTACTAATATTATAAAATTATTTGTTTACTAGACAATATTTAGAGGAACCTAATTAGAGTTACCAACTTAAAATTACCATGAAACCCAGGGGCTATTATAATATTGGTTTGTTTATTATTAATGAATTTAGTAATTACTAATTTACTCCATACATATATTACATAACTACTAAAATGAATAATCCACAAAACATTTTGTTTATTTTACACTTCAAATTTGCGCTCTGTCTCAGTTTAAATAAAGTATCAGTGAAAGGGGGTTGGCAAAACAATTTACCTTACCACTACATACAAAAATAATATAAATGTCTCAATTTTGGAAAAGGTCTGCTCCCATCCCAAGGAGAATATTTTGTGGTAACTTTGTTGCTCTAAATATAGGTTGATCGGTATTTCTACTAGTAACACATATTAGCCACAAATGCTTTCCAATTGCTTGTGGGTTCGATAGACACATGCTATATTTAAGTGATGATTGTAGTTGATTATTGTTTTATGTTTAAATTATTAGGCTTTATGTACACGGTGCTATAGCCAGATTGGATTGCCTTTATGTATATGAATAAAACTAATTTAGTTACACTACTCAATTTTCTCTATATTATACGACAGTCAATGTCATGTTGCTGTTCATATTGCCCTTATGTCATGTCTTAGATATTTTTATTTTCATTCATAATCATTATAAAAAAAAATTGCCCAACATCATCATTACTATTTTTAAAGAACATGAAATAAACCCTTGTCTTACACTGCCTTTAGGTGATCATCACAACAATGTGACCAATATTACTACTACTACATTATGAGTAATACTTTTGTTGCAACTTATGAGTAAAAATTTACAATTGAATTAGTAATTGTTAAAAACAGACGCTGATATAGTTATGACTAATGATTACAATGCCTTACTGCTTTGTGATCTCTAGTATACTCATCGACAGAAATTGCGCCTAACAAGCAGCGGTTGCGACGCCGAGGAGATAATCTTCATTATTAATCACTAGCTAATAGACCCGTTTCTTTCGTATACTCGTCATTCTCATCTCGTCACATAAGTCGACTTATTTTATCCGACAACTTAAAAATCATCATCATATTTCAATTACATATCTTAATGACTCCATCCATTAGTGAAAACCGTATAAAAATCTGTTCAGTCGTTTTTGAGTTTATGAGTACAGGCGCGGCGGGAGGATTATTTTATAATATGTTTTGGTTAATATCAAAGTTAAATTAGATATTAGAGTCCACGTTCTGGTTATGTAATTAATTTAAACGCAATTCAATGATGTAGGTGAATTCCAATATATATATACATATATATATATCATTGAAAAAACCACGCTCAAACCCAATGATGCGCTCAATTACACGTGGGTTCTGGTTTGAATTGTCGTAACTATTTATGTCATATTATAATCTTATACACCACTTAGATGATAGTAATATACATGAGATACTTTACATTTTAATTTTATTTAATCGTATTTGATTGATCGATTTGAGCTAACTCATAACCGTTGATTTTTAATGTAACCAGGATAAGCTTTTCGATACTTACCTATATGTAAGCAAAAATAAATTTCAACGCTCAAGAAAAGAGTTAGATCTATGACAATATAGTTTTCTGAAGTATATAATTGGAAAACATAAATATATTTTAATATGATATAATTTGCATAAAAATGGTGTCATAGCTTTTTTATTAAGGGTAGGTAATTATACGTATACTATTTGACCCTAAATTACATATTAAAACTAGCCAACAGGCCAAGTACCAAAAAGTATGTATTCGTGTAATGTCTACAATTAAAAAAGTGTACCTTAGTTACTTACTCATATTAATTATTTTAAAAAGTTTTATTGCAATTTTAATTTAAAAAAAAAAACAAATTAAAACGACACGGTTTTTAGCCAAATTTAGATTTAAAAACAAGAGTATTAGAGTGCCAAAGTAAGACGTTTAATAAGAGACAGTTAAATGTATTACAATTTTTGCAATAAATTTTTAAATTAGATTATTTAATACCTTTTATTTAACATTCTTTAACATATTTAATTTAAAGTTTTAACAAAATTTACTATAACGGGCTCCGACGTCGTTACTGAATTCGAAATCATTACTCAATATTTTCTTACATACACTTCGATGTACGTTTTACCTTCCTAATAAATGCTTTTGTGTTTACGTTGACAAAGAAAAAATAGATTACAGTAAGTGCAAGCGCATGCACTTACAGAGTCACTGTGCCAGTAGGTCGCGTTATGTAAGAGAGCCCCCCGCTCACCTCACTTTGCGTAAGAACCGTCGTAAGCAATACACAGCCAGACGATGACTTAACTTGTACGTCGCCTGCCTGTGAGTAGTGTTATTTTGGACCACATCGAAGTTAAACTTAGCCATCCATTCTTTGGTGCGAAGGTATATACACTCTCGACATTTGCTACTAAACTAGAATAAATGTTAATGACCTTGATTTTTTTTTAATAATTTATATTTAATGTTAGTTTTTTATTGCTCAGTTTGTAAATAATGCATTACGATTGATTATTAAATTATTTGATAACGTTTAATTAGTATTCTACAGGAACTTTCGTTGTTGTTCATATATCGGTTATGATTTTACTTACGCATTTTTTTATACGCAGGTATCAATTCAACTGGCAGCAGAACCAAACCATTCTCCTATTTCACAAGATTCACCAAATGATGGTGTAAGTTTTTTTCTTCATATTATTTAATCCAAAACTTGTTTCATATTACGCTCTATTAATGTAACGTTCACATTTGTTTAATATTAATATTTTGACAATATCAATATATATAATTCATATAAATTTATTATCACTTTCCTCAAAATTGTATGATATGCTTACACTGCCAAAGCGTTGTGGAGAAACAGTTACTTTTCGTAATTTGGACACACACACTTATGCAAATTGATATCGATCACTGTAATACTTTAAGTGATTGGTAAATGTCATTACTCCTATATGTATCAAATATATGACATCAATGACTTAAAATAGCTTTCTGGTAATTGTAATCATAAACAAAACATTTCTATGACTAAGCGTACGCTAAAGGCGAAACACTAATCAAACTTTTACTACGCGATTGACTCGTTTACCTACTTTGTTACTGTTATAATTGTGTTACATTATTCTCTCACACTATAACGCTATTGATGATAGTAAGTTGATGAAAAATTGTAAAGTGTAAACGTAGCCGAAAATTTGCGTTCTGTTACGTGCATGTTGCAGTCTTCCAACCGGTCTACTTTTACTAGGCCAAGTTCACTATTACGTATTCCTTCGGTAAGCTAAGTCAGTAATAATGACAATCGTCTCTCAGTATCATATGGCTTAACGCAAAGTTTTATATAATTATTATTTTGTTTAAAGTTAAACATTCATTTTATTGCTGTTTTAAAATAAAACTTTCAAGTGTATATTTGATTTTAGGCGAGTTAAATTAATAATAATAAGTTTAGATAAACTCTCTTATATACTATTAATAAGTATTTGATTAAGAAAATTGATTTGTGTCTATAAACGTTAGTAATAGTGCATTTATTACGTCGTAGTAAGTAGGAGGCCTGTAATCGATATTGGATATTATTATTATTTTAAATTTATTATTTAACTTAAGTAGTAGTTATCTCATCTATTACAATAGTACAGATTTCGACACTAAAAAAAGCGTATCTGTTAGTTCGCTGCTTTGAAATAAAGTTGCGACAGATTGTTTCTTAATTGTTTTTATAGCAGCACTTCTTAATGAAAACGTTAACCATATAAATTGAAGTTTCGATATGCGCTGGTGCCAGAACGGCGTTACAAAATATTGTTTTATTTGAAATTTAATACATATGTTTTGCGTCGTTAAATATAGTATAGTCAAATTTAAAATATATACTAGTTTCGCTCGTTGTCAGAATTTGCACATATGTTGTTTGGGACCAATTTAGTCCATTTGATTTAGTATTACAAATTTGAATTTAAGTCAATGTAGACAATAGAACTAACAGGTGGGGAACGGTGATACAGGTTTTATTAGAAAAAGTCAAATTACAAATTCGTTAAATAAGAACATAAACTTTAAGTTTAAGTTATTTGTTACTTATGAAATTAGTCGAAAACCCCATCATCACGATTCTAGATAATACGCTATGTCTCATTTTTGTTGGTAAACAACTATCAGTTATAACTGGTGAGACGCCTATTTCATTTAAGCGGTACTTCGGAAACCGTATCACAAGTGGAAACAGTAACCTCTTGCACAAAGTTTTAACTTAATCATAATAACGATACGCTAACTTATAGATACTAAAATAAAATTGATGTGTAAGAATTCGTCATAGGAATTAACGATATCTTATTACGTCATGAATATCTCCCAAGCCGTAGGAGGGTGATATAATCGTTGAATATGACAAGTTAAATAAAATACAGATGGTGTACATTTGAGATACCTGACCCAATATACTTAGATAATAAATAAATAAATGATAAAGTATTTTAAAAAAGTGAATATCTAGAAAGTATATAATATAACGGACCACTTCCAGACGAATCTTTAGATAAATTCAAGATAAGTTTAACGAACTCTTTTTTATTAATATTGAGCGATAACAAAGCCAAACTCCATGAAATGTTTTCGATATTTATGTGTAATAAAAGAAAATAAAGTACATTTAAACAAACTTTGCAAACAACACTCTTTTATCAACATTTAAACAACAACTTAAATGTAATATTGTAACTTGCAAATTTAAAGTAAACTTTTAATTACCATAAATCATTGTTAATGTCAATCTGAATACATCTCGTATTGAGCTGATGCTGATTAATAAATAATCTTATATAAGCAGTCGAGGGTGACAGATCTATTTCTAGTTACCTACTTTGCCCTCTTCTCGTATTTTAAAGATATTTCATTGAAGTTTTTATTAAACTTCAATATACTCAATTAGAGTCTAGATTAACATAAAAATATTTGAGACATTACAACAATATTTTTATTATCAGCTGATGTGTACCCAATTACGCATAATACCAAGTCCATTTTTTATACCTTAAAATTTTTATTTCAGTATCTCTTAGTAACTTTATTTTTTTTAATTTAAAACGGATATTGGTACGTTTGAGAGTAATCGCTTGTAAAATTATGCCAATTTTTTCCTTTACAGATATTGCCCAATTCTCGTCAGACACTAATATGTTATGGAATCCCTGACGTCACTTCCTCTTTTGTGACACAACTTTTGCCTCACGACACTTTGTTAGAAATGAATTCAAATATTCAACCGTCACGGTTTAGAAATCAACGTAGAAGAACATATGGCGCTCAAAGATTCCGCCCTTACAGAATACCTAATATTAATTTATTATTCGGAGTACAGACTGGGAATTGTAATTTAGCTAATACTGAAGAAATTTTTACAAGTGGTGATAGTCAAGTAGAATCCTTTGGAGCCTTAGCGAAGCGAAGACGTCGTGGCCAGTGCATTGAGAATTTGTCGAATATCGAGCAAGAAAGAGAAAACCGATCCTTACCGTTAGAAAACGACAGCTTATCAGAAAATCGGTTACAAATAACATTGAATAATAACGTTACGTCTGTGCCATCTGTTTCTAATCAGGATTCTGATTCAATGGAAAATTTTGTTCCTCGTTTTCAATCATATCCTGTACAGTCGACCTCGCCCACCGCCCTTATTGAAAATAGTCACCAAAATTCTAATTCTTCAAATGAAATATACTTAGAGCCAGTTTCTTCCTCACTCCTTAATTCCTTTTTTAGATCAAACCATGTCCACAGCAAAGAATCACATAATCACAAATCAAACAGTAAAAGAACGTTAAAAGTAATAAACAGCACGAAGTATTATCGTAATGTCACTGAAGATCCATTGTCACCATTCTTACGTCTCATTCCTGAACTACCGCTACCTACAATAAGTGCCCAAAAATTAGCTAATAACTTAATAAAACTCTCGCGCTACCTTAAGTCTCCAAATCTGAATGAACTTTGCTGCCTGAACTGCTGCCACATTCCTGTTTTACCAGTTACAGGACAATGTGGCCACACGAGATGTATGAGGTAACATATTTTTAAATTGTTTAAGTATTGTGTACATGTTTGTATAAAGTCATTAGTTATACATTTGTTTTTTTTTCTCGTTAATTTCAGATGCATCCTATTGAACGGGGCCTGTCCTTGTGGTGTTAATGCACCAAAAACATTGTTTGTAAACACAATAGTACGGGAAATAGTAGAAAAAATGATGAAATATATAAAAAAGCCAAGGTACAAAGATTTTAAAACTTAATATGATCGTCATTGAACCTATTTCCTCTCACAGTGTATGAAATAAATCACCAAAATTACTTAATTATAATATTAATTTTGTGACAGAATAATAGATCCCGGATCGCTTACAAGAACGCCCGAGCAAAGGACTATTCCATTAATCGGAGGTAAGGATATACATTTTCTTCGAACTCTTATTAGCATAAAACAATATGATAGGTATGATACTTTATTATATACTATTTACTACTTATTTTTAAAAAATAAGGAGACAAAAACAGGAATTAGTAAGTTACTTTTCGGTCTTTCTCCGTAGAATCTATCCTCGGAAGCGGAGGTAACTTTACACTAATTAATATAATTACGTATGTGTAAGAGACTACTTGAATAAAATACGTTTTGATTTGATTTAAGTTAGCCAATATTAAATTTGGAAAGAATTTATATATTATTTATTGCAAAAATGAAGTTTTATAACACATCTGAACGTGAACAATAATAATTGCGCACCGACAAGTATTATGTAAATCGACGTTTTGTTTGTTACATTGCGGTTATATAAGTACATTGTCGACAACGCAATGGAGAGCGTCGGGTCGCAGGTTACGTTAGCCTCGTAGATACGTAAGTCCACGTGGGCTACAAGATTTTTTTTAATCACGTCTCGCCAATTACATACTGAGCATACAGTGAAACGTTTTCATTAATCAAGAATTGCAAAAACGAATTGCATTGACAGTTTCTAGAATTAGCTACAACAATAATATCGATAACAGATGTTTTAATATACATAGATAAATTATTTACAAAATGTTTTTAGTTTTTGAGTTGTATTATAGTGAAAGGTCACCTAATTTAGTAAGTTTTATTTTGCGCTAAAGTTAGGTCGTTGGCTAGTAAGTGGTTAAGACGATAGGCGAACTTGAATAGTATTATATAGTCCATAATATGCCGACGATAGAAGCGACTGGCGATTATTCTACTAAGTCAAGGCCATATTAGTACGTTGTTATATAAAAACTATTTAAAGTAAAGTTACATTTTATTTATTTCTAACAATTATCTGTTTTATGTTTCAGTATAAAAAATATATATAATTTATTTCATTTATATATTTGCCTTTCGTTCGTCGTTAATATGAATGTTTAAAAAACGTTATGTTACATTTTAATAATTTGACTATTCTATTTTATTCAATAATAATAAAATACTTTTATTGTTTTATAGAGCAAATATAACTAACCAGTGTGTCATTTATTAGATTCGAATGCGTTCGAAAGCTCAGTGAGGACGTTTATCTCAATGTCGCGTTAAAATTAAATTATTTATTATTAATATAATTCAAGCGATAATTCGACAACCGCTTCCGTTCATCGCTTGGTTAATGTCGTTATGTAACGTAGTTCAAACTCTGACTTCATTCAAAATTACGTAACCTCGCCACATAAGAGCATGTAGCTTTGCGGACTAAATGTCGCTGATACATTCAGCTTCTCTTATCCATATTTTATTAGATCATTTGTAAAAAGGCGAGTATATATAACACGACCTGCTTTGAATTACATAGTTCTAGTTTTTTAAATCCATAGAACCATTTGCTAATATATTGTATAACCAGCTTAACTGTTCTTGTCGTTTCGATTTATGTCATATTACTTTAATTTTAGTCATAGTAGAGTTAAGCGTTATGAAATATCAATAAAATTATTAATAGGATTGAAGGGTTGCTAAATTGAAACCTGATGGGATCACTAATGTATTTAATTATTTTTCTTATTGTCAACAGTCAAGCCACGTTATTCGATAAAACGCAGTTTGCAGAATCGTACGAGCAGGGAACATGTGAACTGTGCTCATAGTGGTTCACGGCCGCGCGTCCCGATGACTGTACAGGTGATTATGCACTGTCTAAATATATTTAATTATTATTTTAACTTTTGACGCTATAGAAAATTTATTTTAACACATTTTTTTTGTTGCATTGCGAATATTTTTTTTTTTTATAAAATTAGATTAGATTAGCCTAGAATAGACTCGTAATTTGACTTTAATATACTTCAAAAGATGCACCGACATTCATTAATATCTACCATTGGTAATACGCAGCACTCCGTCGGTTATTCAAGCCATGTCCGTCGGCTTATATACAATAAATTACACCACCTATTCACCTTTCATGGAATATCACAATATTTTTTGAATTTCAATGTGGAATTCATTCTATCAGAGAGGCGCAGTTGCACTGCTCCCTTTGTTTAGAAACGAATGTGGATCCTGGAACATTAAAACTACAATAATTATTATTACAATGTAAATTTATCATGTTATTAATAATATTGCTTTAGTGAGTGCAGATGACATTAAAAGTTTATCTTACATTGTTATTTATTTTTATATAACAAAAGAAACATTGTAGTGCTCGTTGATAATGCGGCGATTTGGTCTGGCTTGTTTATTAATTATTTCTCTTTTATCCCGCTGTCTACGACTGTAGTTATATAAGTTCTTGCGAAGTTATGTCTTTGTATATAATAAATTGCTAAGCGAATTACAAATAAAATAAGAGAATGATATCGGTAATTCAAATGTATTGGATTTCTGTGTTCACCACCACGATTCCGTCGCTATGTCCGTGTGTATAAAACAATATTTAGTGTTAAACAAAACAGCCACGCAATGCTAAAGGCGAACGTCTACTTAAAAGAGTTTTTTAAAAAAATTTTGGAGATACTAGAACATTTGGTGTCGTTACCAATTAAATGTCATCCAGAATCTTTACAAGATTCCCCGTTTAATTTTTCAATAGAGTTTATTACTTTCTGCACTTCTGTTCTCTTTCGATGATGGCTTTTAAGAGTTTAAATTGTTACTTGGTGAATGAACTGAATCACTGCTATAGAAATTGGTGATAAGCCGGTTTTGTATTCATCAACTTACCAATTTAATTAAAGAAAAATTATTGGCAATAAATAAAATTATCTTATTTTTATCTCTTCTTAGCACAGAATCCCATCTACAAAAAACTTTATCTAAAATCTCTGACGTCATTCAAGATTTTCTCAATCAATTGTAACGATGTTTAATCAATTGGTACGGATGATTAGTCATTTTAAAAACATCTAAGTTTTTCGCTTTACCTATCAATAGGGCTCTCTGTAACTAATTATATCTATTTTTTCCCAGCCGTATTTGTTGCTTTAAGGCAATTCTATCTTTTGACGGTTTATTAAGTACGGATTTACCTTTAAACTTTAATTACATACATAAGAACATTATCGAATGTAAATAATTTCTTGACGTTGAGGAATCAGTATATCTAGTATTGAGATTAAATGTATTTTCCTAGCGATCTTTAATAAAACATTACCTGTTTAGATACATTGTTCACCTAAATGCAAAATAAGCAAATGTCAAAATAGCTTTATTCTATTTCAGTCTCTACGAAGTATTCACTTTTTGTTTCTCAGAAAACTCACGACACTAGACACTAGATCCATATTAAATGTACAAGCTAACACCCCGAATATTACTTTGCAACTGATTATGAGAGTTAACTTCACCCGCCTAAACCTTTATAAACAACTGCTGATGTGGACGAAATCAAAATTTAAGAAAAACCTATATGGCTTTGTAAATGATTCTTTATGTTTGTTTGTGGGTTAGGTTTCTACATCCAAATTATTTTCCTTTAAAAGTTTAAGTCTAATTCAAGGGACTTGGGTTGTATATATTATACGTCATTACAACAGATGTCGTTATGTTATAAAGGAAATTCACTGTATATGAATATAATTGTAGATTCTGTTTTATACTAACCCACGTACTAACAAACTTTGCGTAGCGATCGTATTTATACGGTGTTATGTCTTCTTCTGGCTAATCTCGAGTTAGATAATCCATCTGATATTATACATTTTTAAATTTTTTTACTCACTTTAAAATCTATTAAAGGATTTGTGGTATACCTAATCCGAATGAAAACAATTGTAAACTTTACGTTATGTTTTAATCTTAAGTTTACATCATAAAACAACGTCACTATGTCCATCAATAGAATCAATATTATTGTGGATATACGATACGTCACTGATAAATGAGAATGTTAACTACATTGTTAATTTTAACATTAAAAATAAACGCAATGTTTTGATCGTAGTATATCTTATGTAGAAACGTAATACATACAAAGTTTATAATATGTAATATTGTTCTGTGTCAGGCTCGGCACCGCAGAGCGCGTGAGCTGTTGTGCGCGGGAAAGTTTCTAGAAGCCGCACCGCATCTTGCACGCGTTGCTGCCTCTACGGAGCCATACGCGCGTGTCGCACGTGTTCACTTGATGCAGGTACATTATTGCTACACATTTTTATATTTATTTGTATTTGTATTTTATATATGACGACCTCCGTGGTCGAGTAGTGTGTACACCGATTTTCATGGGTACGCTACTCTGAGGTCCCGGGTTCGATTCCCGGCCGAGTCGATGTAGAAAAAGTTCATTAATTTTCTATGTTGTCTTGGGTCTGAGTATTTGTGGTAACGTCGTTACTACTGATTTTCCATAACACAAGTACTTTAGCTACTTACATTTTGATCAGAGTAATGTATGTGATGTTGTCCAATATTTATTATTATTATTATTTATAAATTATGATTAAAGTAATGTCAACTAATATTCTGCTTCTATTCTTTAATCGGGTTTTAATTCGGTGAGATTCACTCACCGAATACAGAATATTTTAATACTTTTAGACCTAACTAACTAATATTAAAATTTCAATCCAAATAAGACTGAATAATTTGGCAGATTATTCAGCGAGAACTTTTACTGAAATGGTATTAGACCAATGAAATCGTAGATTTTTGGCTTTCATTGCAAACATTTGCAACCAAAGATAATCTAATTGGGAATAATCCTCGTATTACAGACAATCAGCGCCATGTGTAACTTTCGGAAACGTCGCACCATAACTCGTGAGCTCTGCCAGTCGGTCCGTGAACAGTCTGCGCATAGCTGGGTCAGTCCTTCGGATCTGGAGTGTGTGCTGTGCACGAATACATTCACGAATCCTGTGTCGACGCCCTGCGGTCACACATACTGTCGAAGTTGCATCGAACGTTCCTTGTACTACAAAAAGAAGTGCGCATTATGCTTGGGACCTTTGGAAAATTTTAGACTCGCCGAGGTGAGTATTGTTTCGTTGTATTGTTTATTTCTAGTTTATCCATCAACATTAATTAAAACTGAAAACGCCAAAGTGTTATAATCAATTTAAGTTAATTATAAGTTACAATACGTGTGGAACTCACCGTTTATATAACTTAAGCCGAGGCCAGTTATTTGAACCGACATCAGTTTCCAATACATCTACAAAAACGGCTTATATTACCTGAATTTCATTTCAATAGAATATTTATATTATATCGATGTACAAAAAGTCGAAGGCAGCCTCGCCTTTAGCACGACATGCGCCCACGCAGATAAGCAATGTTCTAGCGATCTGCCATTTATCTTCTAAAAAAAGATTTCATTGGTCCAATTCCGATGGCAATACCCGTTTATATTTTTGTATACTATACACCCTGGACTCAGGCCGGTTCAGGCCGAAGCCATCTATTAATTATTAAGTCCTTTTCGAGTTTACTCGAATGAATACTTTATTGCAGTTACTGTAAAGACACATACTCATATATGACACAAGACAAACAACATTATTTGTACTGTAACAATTAACAACGAATATATCTCTCATTTGCAAAGCTTTATAACTGAGAATAATTTGACGCTAATAATTAAAATGGGTATTTAGAATGGGTCCAAAATTGTATTCGGTAGGCACTTTGATAATTTTCTCATCTCGATATGTCATGACTTCGATTAGTTTTTTCAAAGACGCTGGTACGTGTATGTAATATGTACGTACATACGGTGTGTACGTACGTGTATTTATTTCGTTTGTCTCGCATATCTGGAGTACAATTAATGACTTTGACTTTACTAGTTTTATCCGGCAATTACATAATTGCATAATTATCATCAAACACGTGATTCCCTTTTCATTAAAATTAAATGGGAATAAATCACATGCAATGTGACCATCGTTTAAACTACTAAAGCACCAATTATTTATGTAACTACGTGTAAAGATTTTAAGGTGCACCCATCCATCTAATTATCAGTGTTTTAATAAAATAAACTGTATCTTTTTTGCTGTCTTTACTTTTGGCCGTGTCACACACACACTAAGATATCTTGTAAACACGTGCGTCACTTATTCATAACGTAGGATTAAAAATAATTAGTTCAACCAACAAATAGTTTTGTGTTTGTTGATTGAACGTGTTTTTGTATATAAAACGTCAAAACAGGTCGTCGGTACTGATTTTTTTATAAAACTTGACATACGTACTAAATTAATTTAAAAAAAATCGATCTACTCATCTACAACAGCTATGAACCTTTAGCCTATTCCAATGGAAGTAGGAATAAAGATAAACAAACCTCTGATTTACGTATTTTCTGCGATTTGCTAATAACTCAGCTATATTGTGTACTACTATGTCTTTATGATTAATATATCTTTATTTATAATACAACACTATTATACTTAACTACTTATTTCCACTTTATTTTAATTTTTCCTTCCAAAATTCCGATAACTGTTTCGTCGACGTTCAAAACGCCATTTTTTCACAAATCCTTAGAGACTATTATAGATTAATCAAGCTCTCGGCCAATGATATCAATCGTCAATTTGCTTTCAATAGTTATTTATATTGTTATCTAATTTTTCCTCTTATATTAAAGAATTTTAATGTTTATGGATGACACAGATTTCTAGCTTTAGAAACGAATCAAACTTCATACTTTTTTTATAAATTTCAAACTATTTTGTAGAATGACATTAAATATATACTTTATATATTTAATGTAATAACCCACTACTTTATATATTTAATCTCTATTTGGGTCTTATTTCAAAAAAACCTTAAAATCTGCTTGTTAATTGCTGCTGAAAACCATAAATATTAGTTCAAGTTGCTATCTAATAACAAGGTAATATTCCCCTAATATTACCACTACTACTAAATACCATTTTACACCACCATGCGGAGAATTTATGAAATTATAGCCTTTGCCCATTAGATTTAAGCCTTAAAGATACATTTCCAGACATTTATTTTCCTTAATATTTCGACACATTTCAATGTGTAACAAAAAATAATACTTATCGATATCCTCGATTTAGACATTCATCTCAAATAAACAAATGATTATTGCCATATTTCCAGACTCGTGATACACAGTTCATAACATCAATTTTGGCATCGATTGACGTTTTACCGTTGCCAGAAGAAACAGACGTCATACCAGTTGTTACCTGTTACGTAGCATTCCCTGGGTGAGTAAATCTTTTTGTGCTTTTTGTTGCTTTGTGAAATGGGCACTGTTAGCCAACAATGTCAATTTCTTCATTGTAGTCTTATAATGTGATCACAAAGTCGGATCAACCTAGGAAATTACGCTTATTATCTACAAGCATACATTGTTGAAAATTATTATTTATTAATGATATCCTTTTAAGGTGAAATAAAGAATGATTCTAGTTTCTATTTGTTAAATTAGGATGTGCAATATATGTAACGAAATAATTAAAATTCATTTTGCCTTTCTGACTAGGCACCGTGTAAGTAACAGTGATATTTTTTTTAGAATGCCATGTCCACTGTTCATTTTCGACCCTCGCTACTGGCTGATGGTGCGGCGGGTTCTGGAGTCCGGATCGAGACGGTTCGGTATGCTCGCCTACGAAAGAGGACATACGTTTGCCGATTATGGAACTGTAAGTATTTCGCACTTCAGTTTTGTTTTAAGCGTTTATGTAATAATGACGAAAATGTTATGTTGGTAGTCCACATACCTATGGAGCATAACGGTTCGAAATTTAAAATGTTGTTAGTTTTATAAAAGGTGCTGTTTAAAATTGAGGTCGGTTTTAAATTTTCGATATGACCACATGCTCATAACTATCATGATTTAGTTTTCACAAATCTCTTCGTGTCACGATGTCAAAGATTTATTCCATAAGGAGAATTTTTAATTTAGTTATGATGTGTTGTAAATAAAGTAAATTCATACTGGCAATTTTTTTAAAACAAAATGTGAAGTTACGGCAAGATATCTACTCTTGATGTCGCTTAAAGCACCATAGACTTTTTGTTTTAAAGCAGTTGTTATTCATAAAAACAAAAACTAAAAAAAAGTTATTCAACTTTTGAGTATTTTTAAAAGGCCCTTAAGAATGAGGCAAAAGTACAAAAAATAATTATTGAGCCTAAGTATGATACTAAATGAGACGATAAAATGTCGATACACTCAAATGCGCATCACTACGAAGTCAACAAAATGTTAATCGACCGCCAAAAATACTTTAAAAATAGATACAGTAATGTAATTGTTTACAAACAGCCGGCGTAACAGCACTTGTACTTGTATATATTTATGATGGTTGTCCAATTTTTACAATTTAGCATGACAATTTGGCATTTTGAATATTTTCCAATAATTATGCGCAATTGTTTCGGAGGTTGCAACGCGACCTAATGAAGTGCGCCTCTGCTTCAATATAAGAATATTTTGATCGTATGTAAGACGACCTTTAAGCATTTCCATTGATATACGTGGTCTCTAAACATGGAATAAAATATAAGTGTCCAATATCGAGTCCAAAAATGAAACAAGTCTCAGCGTGAAATAACGCTTTACATTATACTTATTATCGAATTAATCGTATAGCTCATAAAGACGGTTTGAATAAGTAGTCGTCAAGGCCACCGTAAGCTTGCACTGTTTCTAAATCATTTCGAGGGTTTTATGATAATTCGAAGTCTGATCAATAAAAGTTATTAGTTGAGAAATTACGCAAATTCTGATCCTGTGTCCGAAGTCTTTCCGATCGTGTCGGTTTTGCCGTCCCATCTCATATGAGAGTGAGGAAATAGATAGTGTATCTTTGTTTGAGGCAGACTCTTGTGCACTATATTGCGTCCTGCTAAATTGACTATTTTCCCTCGAGACGTCAGGAGAGAATGATTGTAATAATAAATGTTAAAATCAATTTTTGTATTTACAGGTCCTTGAAATTTGTGATTGCGTGGTTTTAGAAGATAGCCGCTGTATTGTATCAACGGTTGGCGTCTCGCGATTTAGGGTTCTCGAGAGGCGTGTGAAGGATGGGTGAGTTTATATTCTACACTATGTATATATTTAGTTTCCTTACAATAATACTAACATTTGTAAAACGAATACAAAAGTGTTGGAAGATTCTGTTGAAACGTCTGCAAAAAATACTTAAGTTAAAACAAAAGAGTAACGCCAACTGAAGGTGTTTGCATATGTAACTCTGTATTGATAGTTATCTATATCAATCAAATACGCGTTTAGCTTTTTCTTTGAATAAAAATTAATCTCGTAATAATTGTGATTTTGATAAACGTTTCCAAAAATAAGTAATAGTAAATAGCCCAAGAAATTATCATGATTTGTGTGGATATATTATTGCCTATTTAAATCTCTATGCTAAAATGATAAAATATTAATATACTTTTTTGAGTTGATCATTCTGTAGGTATATAAATGAGAAATCAAATAATTAATGTCTGTGAATATTTCTTGCGCAGATGTGATGTTGCCCGCATCCAGCCTTTGACTGATATAATTCCAACGGATGATGAAATCCAAGATCTCCATTTACTGGCTGGTCAGATATCTTGTAAGGCGCTGACATGGCTTAAGAATATGGACGAGAGTGTAAGAGAGGAAATCGAGACTGCATTTGGATCCCTTCCCTATGATGAAACACCTGACCAATGGTGGAAAACCTCCGACGGACCAAATTGGTTATGGTGGCTAATAGCAATATTACCTCTTAAATCTGAGATAAAGGTAATGTCCTGTTAAAACTTGTTTAATTTTTTTTTAATCGAAATAAATTTCATTCAAATCCGCTTTTGCACACAATCACTTTTGAATCATCATTTTATGCATACAAGATTATATAAAACTTTAAATTAACACCGTTTCCGAATTTACATTCTGACGTAAAGAACCATCAAGAAACTCAAAAATTACTTTTTCTTTACCAATTTAACAACATTGCCAAAATAATTATTAAAATATCACCTTATTATAAGTTACATAAATATATTGAGAAAGATAACGCGAGTTAGCCTTGCTATGTTTTTCTTTAACTTGTACAATGCAATGCATTAATGTCGTAAACTAAACTATGTAGAAAATATCTACTAGAGTAATTGTAATCTCGTACGAATAGATACATTTTGTTTTATCAGTTATACGGAGAATTTATTAGTATTTTTTTAATGTCTAAAATACTTAATTTATTTTTAAATTGAAGCGATTTTGTGTTACTATAATAATTATGTAATCGACCCGGTACTGCTTGATTTACTTTCCATTACGATACTTCGAGTCTACTCATTCTTCTGTTAAATTGAGCATTGTGTTGAAATAATTGGTTGATCAATGCGAGGATATTATAGTTATTTGAAGGCTTGCACGTTGCACTCTATTTCATTGTTATTTTTAATATGTTAATAAAGTTTATACATTATTAATGTTAATATATTGAAAATTTCATTTAAAAAAAAACACATGATTATTTTAATAATATTTGTTACAAGAGTAAGATAAAATTTACCATGATTTGTTCGATTTACGACACGAGCCAGCTCAGTAGAAATAGAAAAAGGTTGATGTTTGACATGACCAATTTTACAGTTCTTTCCGATGGGATATCATATGGGGTACACGGATAGATAATGTATAGCCTATTCCAATGGCAGTAGGAAAAAAGATAAACAAATCTCTGATTTACGTATTTCATGCGATTTGCTAATAGCTCCGCTGTATTGGGCACTACTAAGAGTTTATTATTAATATACCTTTATTTATAATACAACTCGTTTCGTCGCCGTTCAAAACGATATTCTTTCGCAAATCCTTAGTGACTATCATAGATATAATCAAGCTCTCAACCAATGATATCGCGTCAATTTGCTGTCAAAGGTTGTTTATTTGGCTATTTTCCTGTTATAGTTGCAATAGAGAATATATCAATGCTTCCACATTTTCAGCCATTCAATTTTCCAATTAAAAAATATAATGACTCGTTATAAATTTATTGCCCACGAATGAAGCGATATTTTATAAAAATTAACAAAATATAATAATGATATTTTTTTTTATTTTTAGATATTGATTCTATCAACACGCAGTCTTCTAAAACGCATGTTGGCAGTCTCACGCACGCTAGATGTTATGGACTCAGACTCATTTACAGCAAGTAATCAATCAGATGGTGAACCTCCTCTAAACGAGCTCACAAATCAAGAATGGTTGAACCGAAATAGGTGAAACTTAAGACTAATTATAAGTAATTGGTGATGATTAAATAATGTAAATGAATAAAATTGCATTCAATTATGTAATGCTACATTAAAGCACTTACTAATAGCTTAAATAAAATTACAAAACTTTTAATTTAAATTATTTTATAAATGATTAACAGATCGATTGTCTGTTTAAGCTTTGCTAGCATTCCATAAATATTAATGTAAATATTACTTGCATTTTTTGCAGATATTCATTTGACACATGTATATTTATCTTATCATGAAATAGGAATTAAAAATTTAATTCAACATTAATTTAAAATAGTGTATTACAATTTTACAGCCATATTTGTAAATTTTTTTATACGAGTAAATAAATTATTAAATAATAAATAATTCTAAATAGTTAATTGATATTGTAAATTTTGTGTTTTAAGTATTACCTTTACCTGTAAATGATTTGAATACAATTTATATATTTTTCTTATTTAATAGAGAGATATAAATAAGATCTCATGGTGGTATGATCTGCCTTCCTATGGGAACATATAGGTTTAAGTAACTATCTTCTTTAAAGTATTGTTTCCTTTGAAATTAAGAACATTAAAATAAATGTAACATATGGATTTAGTTATTTAATGATCTCTTCAATTTATAATTAAATTATCGCATAAGGTTCACACAGTAAGAATGATATGAATACAAAGTAAAAATATATTATTAAAATAAGTCCAACACGATTGTAATCTTGTAATTTTTGTTTTGTCTGTATAAAGTCAGTTCAACAAAGCTGAAATGTTTGCTGTGATCACTCTAAGCATATTATTAAGTATATTTTTTGATACAGCTTGGACTTAGTAACTTTTATGTCACCGTAAGAATGATTTTTTTTTTGTTTAATATTTAATATAATAAAAACACAATTTTTTGATTTGGTTTTTCCTATTTCTATTTTTTATATGTCTTATACTGTCTTATTGTCATAATAAAGATATCGATTTTTTAAATATTTTAATAGTATAGTATTTATTTAAAGAAGCAACAACAAGATAGCGATAAAATTACTTTTAATACCTTTGATTAAAATAAGTACCGTGATTCTTCCTTATGTTGTGTGTGTGTTTGCAACTTCTGAAAAACCTTCAGCAAGTCACAAACCTTGTTTTAATTTTGTTGGTAGCATTATTAATATATAACTTACTTTTACGAATTTATTGATATTATTTCACTGTTTGCTATGTTTTGCTATTTGTTTAAAAATTGTGCCTAAGAGCCATGGCACACCTCTGTGAAAAGGATACGAAACCGATACATATGTCGTGATTCGAGAAGCGGAACCTCGTGCAAGTCAGTTGAATTGTCAATGGGAGCAAAATGTCGATTTTGTAGCCAAAGGAGACAGTAATATTAATGTGGCCATTAATTTGGGAAAGAAGGTTGAAGCTAGGAGTACACTACTCATTAACTGAAAAGGACAATTTTGCATATTACTAATTCCATGATTAGCGAAGCATGAACCGCTCAAATTAGGGAAAATTGATATTTATCTGGCTTAATTCAAACACAACAACAAGCTGAAAAATTCATGGCATCGGTGCTATTAACTAAATTAATATTTCAGTCGAATAATTTGCCAATGCTAAAAAGTTCTCATGTGAAATAACGTAATAGTCGATAAAACCCTTCAAGATTGTTTCACTAATTGTGGAGTAATATTGCCTTGAAGCTCATGCAGAATAACTAAAGGCTTACAATAAAACTTGTGGTCTGCCCAGATCCGATGTTGAAATTTTAAAACATTTGTGGTTCCGTATATTTTTTTAGATATATAGGTAAGTCTTAATTTTCAAAATAAATGTGGCTCGATATCGTAAGACTTTCCGAAATGTCTGCATATTTTTCGTATTATTTTATAGTCTGTGACTAACATCAGATTATCATACAAAACCAATTTTATTAAGGATTATTAAATTGGATTGCATCAAAATCCTTTGCATAGTTTTAAAGAACTAAGCATAGGGTACATAGGGATAGAGGCAGCGGGAAGCGACTTTGTTTTATACTATGTAGTGAATTACAACCTTTATTTATTAGTAGTTACCTAACAACCAATTTGACATTGTCAATTTTTAATACATTTTTATGAGTTTTTTAAATGGTTTAGAAATTATATTGTGAACTAATTAATAATTTCAGTTATTTAGCAAAAATACAAAATGGCATACAATTTATGTGAAAGATTCCCAAAAGTGAAACAGCCAATTCAACTACTAGATCCTGGTTCCTATCAAAATGTGAATTCGTTACCAGTAAAACCAAATAAAGTAGCATTCCTCTCAAAAGTACCACGTAATACTCAATCTGGCTACAAAATATGGACACATGCTCTTTATTTTGGGGACATTAAACCGAAAATTCCTAATTGCACTACGATTTCGTCAATAACACCGCGGTTTGCGTACGAAAAAGATAAAAACGAAGACTTTGAAGAAGTTTTATGTCAATGCGGAGCACAAAATCCATGTAATTGTTCAGTCGGTCTAGAGAAAACTGACATTGAAGATGAAATAAAGTGTCATAAAAATGTTCGTAGACGAATATTCAAAGGACAAACTATTAGATCAGCACTAAAAGAAGGACTTTCGATTCCTTCTAAAAAGGACTTCGGATTTAATATATTACCAAACGGTTCCAAAAAACGTATATTTAAACCGATTAAAGAAGACTGTCCTCCATTTTACGACGCAAGGGTTATGGAATCAACTGCCTTTTATCACGGTTGTAAATGGAGTAAATGGACATCGCAAAGAAGTGACAAGTCAATGAAACTCAATCCCGGGCCAGCAGATTACAATATTGATGGACATCCAGCCAGTCGCGAGTTTATGTGCATCGAAAAGATTAGAGCTTTAAAGCGTAAAACTTCTAAACAACTTCGATTTATTGAAAAAGTTCAACGTCAAAATATTTTAGATGCTTTACCTGGACCGGCTAGTTATAGACCTACGTTTCCGAAAGGCACCGATTTAAACTTTCTTGGACCTAAAGCGAAGAGATTTTTGCCTTCTAAATGTGATGATATACCTAATCCTACATCGTATTTTATAAAAAGAGATTTCGATATTGATAGTTCACCTATTAAACCTTGTCTTGCGAATTTGCCTATTCCTGCACCGTTTGGAGTAAAAGCTCGTAGATTTAAATACAGATCTGGAGAAGGACCAAGTCCAGCTAGCTATACCATAAATAATCCACTATGTCAAATTACACATTGCAATAAAGCACCATTCGGTTCCCTTTCGAAAAGATTTAAAAATAGCTTTGATAAAGATACTCAAGCCTATGATGATGAAAATTTTGAAAATGATTCTACAAAACAAGACCAACTTCACAGTAAAATTAATTTTCCCACATGGGTATTTAAGTCAAAAACCATTCGAATGAAACCTTTAATTAAAATGAATTTTGAACCCAGACCTACCGATTTACCTATTTCACGTGGATCAACTAAGAAAAGGCTGCTTCAGTTCCAGTACAATTGTCCTTTTTATTCATCTGAAGCACGATTTCAAAATTGGTTTAATTGGATACCCGTAAAAAGCCAGAATAAGACTCCTGGTCCAGCTTACTACAATGCTGAGAAACAAAAGTGTTTGCCTGCCGTCAGAAATGGCCCAATATGTCAATCCGAACGTTTTACTTCCCATGCAACACAAACTCCTGCTCCTAATGCATATAACGTTGAAGGAGGCCTGGAAAATATACTAACTACTTACAATGAAACATTGAAAAACAATGTCAAAAATAAACATAAATACATCTGGAAGATTCCTACGGAACAAAGGAAATTAAGTTTAGATGAACAAGTAGGTATATTACTAAACAAATCTATAGCTCTATTAGATGTACCAGATGTTTTTGAATATTCAAAATGTGAAGATATAAAAAATACTCAGCCACCGCCAGACGAAACTGAAACTGAACAAACGAAATTATTACGTTGTTTCCTTTACGCCAAACAAGTCAAACAGTACTATTAAATAATAATGCAATATTGTTATATTGCATTAAGATTCAAAATTAACGCGGAGCCACTTCATAATTAAAATTATATACGAAGAAAATTAACGGTGTATTATTTTAGTAATATTCTAAAGATTTTCAGATACTAGCTGGCTTTACAGATACAGATGTTTAATAGAAAGTCAGTTTCTTTTTAGCACAGCTATATATTTTATATATGAAACACTCTGGAACGCTCTGCAATTACTGCTTTAAGTTTTATGTATATTGGTTTAATAGTTTTTTCAGTTTGGGAATACGAAAAAACCAGTTTGCATTCTCTAATAATGTAAATGACTTGAATCAAATGTAGCGGTATTTACTACACAACGGAGACGCTGTTTCTTCTGCGGTGGGTATTTACATCAAAGAATAAAATGTCCTGCTTTTAAAGCCACATGTCAACTGTGTTCTTAACAAGGCCATTTTGCTAAGGTTTGTCGAAGTCAACGTTTGATTATTGAATCAACAAACTGCAAATGCATATATTATCATGCATACATTATCCAAATGAAAGTTTCTAAGCTGCATCGCCTGGTAGCTTACAAAATGCTCCCGTACCAATTTTTATAAATGATATATGCGTTGATGCCTTGATAGTTACAGGAAGCTCCGTCAGTTTTATCAATAAAAAAATAGTACAAATAATGAATTTAAAAATAAAACCCTGCAAACAGAGAATAACCTAAGCATCGTTGACTCATGTATCCTTTGTAGAAGAAATGTACCATGCTACGGTCAAGATACCTACAAAATCATATTTATCAACAAGGTCAACTCCTACTAATTAACAATCTTTGTGCAGATATCATTACTGGCCATGATATACTAAATAATCAGTCAAAATTAGAATTTTAAATTGGAGGTAATAGAGAGCCTTTAAAAATATGTAACGTTATGAATGCATCTGTGGCACCAGTGTCTTTATTTACAAATTTATCATTTGATATTAAGCCAGTGGCAATAAAATCTAGACGATATAGTAAGGAAGATTGCGATTTTATTCATATTGAAATTTCTGGTTCATGCCCAGCGTTTCACTTAGGCGTGCCCAAGTCCTTGTTGCTGGAGGAGATCACCGAGAACGTTTAGAAAGTAAACTATTCGCAAACTATCAACAGATTTACATTGTTAGATGCATATACTTTACCAAATATAGAAAATATAATATCTGAAGTTGCAAAATATAATTATTTCAGCCAAATAGATTTAAAAAGTGGCTACCATCAAATCCCAATACTAGAAAAAGGAAAAAAAATACTGCTTTTGAAGCTTGTCTACCAATTTCAATCTATACCAATTTTTCAGAATACCAATTTACCATATTGGAGTTACAAATGGAGTAACAACATTCCAACGAACTTAAAATTTGGTAATTAAAATTATCAAAATTTAAATTGTGTTGTTGCTGGCTGCAGTCAAAAAGTATAATTTAACCTTGAATGAACAAAAATCTACATTTGGTGTCAATTCTATTAATCATATTGAATACCATATTAAAGACAATTCTGTCAATATAGAACTGATAGATTAAAACCATTATTAGACCTGCCACCCTCAATGAATAACAGTGAATTAAAACGAACACTTGGTTTATTTGCTCACTATGCAAAATGGATCAATATTTTTTCAAAATGAAATAAAATCATTGATTGACATTAAATATTTTCCTAATTCCAATTGATGATACTGAAAAACTAGCTTTGTCATTGAAATCAGAAATAGAAAAATCAACTTTAGCCGTTATTGATGATAATCAGATTCATACTGTTGAGACTGACGCATCAGAATTTGCGATTGCTGCGTGTCTTTCTTTAAAGGGCCGACTTTTTTTCTAGAACTCTTTTATATTCAAAAAAACGAAAATCTTCAATCGAAAAAGAAGCATGCTCTATTGTAGAAAGTCTTCGCAAATGACGTCATATTTAATTGCTAAACATATTTTACTTTTAACAGATCAATGCTCTGTTGCATTCATGTTTTACCAAAATAATTTTAATAAAATAAAAAATGAAAAGCTTGAACGATGGCGTCTCGAATTATCTTGTTTTAAATATGATCTAATTTATCGCCCGGGTAAAGAAAACACGGTTGCTGATGCTTTATCAAGAGTGTATGCTCAAATGAATATTGATAAATTAAGTAAACTGCATAATTCCCTCTGTCATGGAGAATCGTTACCCTCTTCTTTAGTTCCTGGACCTGTGCTAATGAAAATATATATATGTAATAAAAACGAGCCGTATATTGAAGAAATTGAACTATTACAAAGTAATCCCTATTACTCTTTTGTGAAATATAGAAATGTACGGGAACCAACAGTTTCAAATCGTAATTTGGCTCCACTCCCCACTTCAATTGAACACTATATATATCAAAATTTATTTAGACAGCAAGAACAAGAAGATAAATAACATTTGAAAAGTGTAATCAGTAGATCAGGATGACTAAATAAATTCAAACTTGATAGTAATTCTCCAACAAATATATTTTACAATGCTTCGTAATCATTTCATTATTTCTTGTGACAGTCTAACAATCTTTTTAAAAGAAGAAATATACGTATTTAAACGAGTCTCAAATATTATCCCACATAAAATAATATTAGAATTTAACAAATTATTAAAGAATTGATAACAATAATAATTTTATTTATAATAATGTAAAATAAATAGTTTCGGTTTTAATAATTATATGTAATAATAATGTGATATAATTAATGATGACATCCTATGACATAGCACCGTGGAGGATAGGGTTACTCGCGCTATTCGGGTTTGTTATCAGTTCGCCTTCAGTTTTGCCATAGCTAACTTTTGCAAAGGTGGTCAGGTCGAACGTGAAAATCGTGCTATACTGAACGCTTTGAACCGGCTTTCCAACTTTCAAACTGATGCTTAGCCATAAAAACTCTCGGTTATTTGCGTATCCTACTAACGAAGCGACTAAATGATCGCCATGTGGCCGCTAAGTCACGTATAGATTGGAATGTGGTGTTCATGAAGGAACGATTAGATGGGAAAAATAAGCATTCTTTGGTACACCTGGTTTTGCGAGAGACAATAATGCCAGAGCGACTAGAAAGTTATCCAATGCTATATATATATCGAATACTTATTATTTTTCTGTTTTTTATAAAAATAATAAAAATAAATATATATCGAATAAAGAACTGTGTAATCTGTGTGACAACCAAAAACTGTGTAATCAGTGTAACAAACAAAATCTGTATGATCTGTTTGACAAACAAAATCTGTGTTATCTGTGTGACAAACAAAATCTGTGTGATCTGTGTGCCAAACAAAATGTGTATGATCTGTGTGACAAACAAAATCTGTGTGATCTGTATGACAAACAAAATCTGTGTGATCTGTATAACAAACAAAATCTGTGTGATCTGTATGACAAACAAAATCTGTGTGATCTGTATAACAAACAAAATCTGTGTGATCTGTGTGACAAACAAAATCTGTGTGATCTGTATAACAAACAAAATCTGTGTGATCTGTGTGACAAACAAAATCTGTGTGATCTGTATAACAAACAAAATCTGTGTGATCTGTGTGACAAACAAAATCTGTGTGATCTGTGTGACAAACAAAATCTGTGTGATCTATATGACAAACAAAATCTGTGTTATCTGTGTCACAAACAAAATCTCTGATAAAGATAAATAAACAGATAAATGGAGAAATAAATATTTTACGGGAATTGTTTGGATTAATCATGGCTGTAGAATTTCACCTTCGGACATCTCGTTAAAATTGCAAGTTTCACCCGAACCACCTAGATGTCCGAAAATCCACAACAGAGCGATTTCTAAGGCATTTTCTGCCTCGTACGACCACTCTGTGGGACTAGCTTTCGCCCTCGGTTTTTCCGAACCGACACGACTTGGGAACCTTCAAAAAAGAGCCTACACCTTTATTAAAGGCCGGCATCGCATCTGCATGCCCCTGTATTGTAGATGTCTAAGCTCCTGCCTCCTGGTCGTTAAAAATATATATGTAAGTATACTTGTTTATATATGTAAATTTGATAAAACGTTAATAAAATACATGATTTTTTCATTTTTTTGAATATAAACATTAATTATAATATAAATGTCTTAACATAATCCATATATTTTAAGTTATCATAATTTATATTAATATGCTGCTGCAGTTTCTTTTGTTTGTCAGACTTGGGAGCCTGCTGATAAGAATAATGAGCGTCGCGGGATGCGAACGCAGATGTGGCCGAGTGTTAACGAGTAACCCTATCCTCTATGGTGCTATGTCATAGGATGTCATCATTAGTTATATCATATAATTATTACTTATAATTATTATACCGAAACTATTTATTTTACATTATTATATATAAAATTATTATTGTAATCGATTCTTTAACAATTTGTTAAGCTCTAATAATATTTTATGTGGCATAATATTTGAGACTGGCAAAAATACGTAATTTTTTTTAAAAAAGATTTTTTTGTCACAAGAAATAATGAATTGAATTGCGAGGGATATTATCAAGCTTGAATTTATTTAGTCATCCTGATCTACTGATTACACTTAACAGATGTTATATATTGTCACTTTATTATGAACAATTCTTTAAGTTAAATAAAGCCAAATTCTCTTATGGTTTTGTCATTTATGTATCAGTAATTTTTGACTGAAATACAGTTTTCTCATTTATTCAATATCAGCATCGTGATACAGTTTTGTTATTTAAGATACAGAAGTTTTTTTCATAATATATTATAGTATTTTTCATTATTTTGTATTATCATATTTTATACTAAATAATAGGTTATTGTAACTTAAACTTCACATAATGATGCTAAGAAATGTATTGGCTGTATTTCTACATACCCTTGCCTTTACCGATTGAAGTATATAAATTATAAATAAAACAACTAAACGTTAGATAAAACAGAAAGAGATTACTCTTTCTCGAATCTCTAGTTTCTTGCTTATAAAATTTAAAATAAGTAAATAGAGACAATAGTTACAAAACTAAGCCAAATAAAGTGTATAATTATTGTACAGGAAATTATTATTTACTGATAATTTCGTAAATCTGATTAATATTTAAAGAGAAATATTCATATCCCATCATGGCTACGTTAGGAGCTTTACATTTAACAAAAAATACAGGAGCAAAACATACTGCAACAGTGATATTTTTTCACGGCTCAGGTACGTAATATTAATGAAATGTAAATATTAAATACATGTGTAGATAACTAATGACTTTAGTGTAATATTAATAACCTAGCTTAAATTACATTTATTGGTTTATATGTAATAAAAGGTAAGATATATAGTATATTCCAATCGAAGTAGGAATAAATATAAAAGATAAACAAACCTTAAATTTACGTATTTCATAGGTATTGCTAATAACTCAGCTATATTGTGCACTACTAAGACTTTATGATTAATATATCTTTATTTATACAAAATGTATACAAAACTATTTCCTTCCAAAATTCCGATAACAGTTTCGTCGACGTTCATAACGCTATTTTTCTCGCAAATTCATAATGATTAATGAATATCATAGATTAATCAAGCTATCGACCAATGATATCGCGTCAATTTCTGTCAATTAAAAATAGTACAAAATTTAATTGATGGTATTGGTTAAATGTTGTATAGATATATATGCTTTTAATGTGCTATTTTATTAAGTATATAAATTACATAATTACATATTATGTAACTACAGAAATGAATTCATTAGGGTTATTTCAAACTAAATTTATTATTAAACAATGAAACAAAAAACACATAAATCTCTGTAATTTTTTTGAATTTATGATAACATATATATTGAGGTTGTAAATAGGTATACCTTTTATAAAAAAATATATTGCATTTTTATATCAACAGTCAATTTTCTTAGAAACTGTCACTAAAGCCTGTGGATAAATATAATTATTATTATTTGGAAAAATTACAGGTGCTGCTGGTGATCACATGCAGGAATGGGTAAATTTAATGGCCAAAAATTTTTCTTTTCCACATATCAAAGTTCTTTATCCGACAGCCCCACTGCAACCTTACACTCCTGCAGGTGGTTTAATGAGCAATGTTTGGTTTGACCGTATTGATATTAGTCAAAAAGTTCCAGAGATAGAAAAATCACTGAAAAACATTGAGGTCCATGTCAGAAATTTAATTAAAAGCGAAAATGACATTGGTATACCTAACAACAGAATCATAGTTGGTAATATTGCTTATTACCTTTATAATTTTATTTGTTTATTTATTGTGATATCATTTTATATATTTGTTTAATCCCATTATCTATAATGTAGGTGGTTTTTCAATGGGTGGTGCGTTAGCTCTTCACACGGCATACAGATGGGAATCTAACTTAGCTGGAGCATTCGCATTTAGTTCCTTTCTCAATGATAATTCTTTTGTATATAAAGAACTTACAAAATTGCAAAAGAATGGTAAGGAATCAAAGAATCATATCTACTAATTACTAAAGTAATATGATCACGACACTCAGTCAATGAAAAAAAATTATATTATTCATAAGCATTACATTAACATTTTTAATTATGCTATTTTTTATTGAATTATGTATAACACTTAAATTAATCTTAATTAATTCTGTATGTACATGATGTACATCGGGATTGTAAGTAAATGGATTCAGAATAGACATAACATTATTATGTATATAAGAGTAAATTTGAGTTATTGATTATGCAGTGGTTTCACTCTTCCTGTCATTTGTAATATGACATTCTAAAGAAGATAATTTATTTTGTACCCATATGGACATTAAAGAGAGTTATATGATAAAATTTTCAATACATACTATTTAAATTTTTAAATTAGCCAAGTCATCTACTAAATTCAAACTAAATATTTATTTTTTATGAGTTACAGTACCTCTTCTTCAAATACATGGGGACATTGATGACTTAGTGCCTACCTCTTGGGGCAAAAATACCTTCAATGAGCTCAAAGCTCTTGGAGTACAAGGAGAGTTTCATGTTATGGAGAGGTTGGGGCATTCAATCAACAAAAAAGGGTTACACATTATCAAGGATTGGATAGAAAAGTTGTTACCTAATTCATAACAATAAGAATATGTTTTTAAATTGTTATTTATAGACAAAATCGGAATAAAAAGGTTATATTTAAACGTTTTTTCTTTTTTAATACCAGGGTTTTCTCAAATATCTAGCACTGGAACATCATGTGTATATATTATATATAGTCCGACAAGGATCTTCTGGCTCATTGCCGAAATCGGGAATGAATATCGACATTGTGTCTAGTTTCACATTTTGATAGTGCAGTAACAGATCTAATCTATCAAATTGGGAATCCTAAATTCCTATCCATAATAACTGATGCACTAAGTTTTATGAAATATGTGTATAGAATAACAGAAAGTATATTTTGTGATCTTCGGGTGTTTACTTTCGTACTTAAGAAAAATTGATTTCGATATACGTTGGAAACGATGTGCATGCGACAATTTGGTTTAATTAATGGAGAACATATTTCATTCGTGGAACTACATTTTTTGTTTTTCTAGATATGAACCATTTCGTAGACAATGATACCTCCCTGATACTAGTACAGCTTAACGATGTAACATTCTAAAGTTACATTCAACAATAGTCAAAGATATTTGCTTTGGAAGAAGTTAATAAATATTAAGAATAGAGATAATTTTTTTTTTTCATTCTGATACTAAGTTTTTTTTAAACATTGATGGTATTCTCACTTTCTATTAATTAGACTTAATTCAAAAATAATAATTGATGTATTCCCTAAAATTAAGTACATTTGATTAACTGGTAGCTCTTAAAATACAATTTCGCCCTTCTGTCAAAGTTGAAATCTGATAAGGAATTTTATAAAATTATTAAGATTGTCAAATAAAAATTTTATGATGTTGCCATGTATGGTATAAAAGTATATTGTAATAATTTTTAAAAGAAGAAAATTGTACATACTTTTGACTTAGTTTACAAAAATTAAAAAAAAATGTCTAGAGTTAATAGTACCAGATCGAAAATCGATTTCTTGATTCCGAAATCTAAACCTAAGCCTATTGATCAACTATAGCCACTACCTTCGGCCAAAGCCGATACCGAATGTTTGATGATGTTTGAGATTGAGTTTAAGTGAATAAAATAAGTTTTTTTTCTAATTTATAATTTACCTAGTGGTTGAACTTATCAAAAATCTGTCAACTATAATATTTATTTACTTAAGTCATTTAATAGTAACAATGTGTTTCAGTTTTTACAATATATCTACTCTTTGTAAACTTTGGTCAATTAAAGGATTTTTTTTTAAATAAACAAATTAAAAAATAAATATAGTCATTAGAATAATATAATACTTAGTTACCTAATTAAAACAACATTTTAATAATAACAAGTGACAAACATTTAACTTATCATTAAATCATATTTTTGGAGGTTCGCTACAGAACATAATACCTAGCCTTTGTGTTATTATTACTGTTAAATTTATAGTCGTGTATTTTTTATTAATTACATCTTTAAAAATTTTTATTATATCAAAGTTATTAGGCATTGACCCTACACATATACACATAAATTTGTATTTATATGTTATATATTTGTAAAATAAAAGCCTTATGGTGTACTGTAAAATATAAAACTAATCAAAGACATAGATTATTTTACATATTTATTTTATTATTTTATATATTCCGAACAGCATTTACAAGAGCATATTTATTAAAGTTACATTGATTATATAATCAAATAGGAGTACCAACTCGTCTTGTTTTAAATTATTATTGTAAATTAATAAAAGCGGTAAGCGGCGCAACTCAGAGTGTGTCCCGCCTCCCTCTCATCGCCTTTTGCATTGCCCTTTCGAGAAATCATAACAGTTTGATCAATTTCGACGCATCGACTTCGGCCAAAACTTAGGCCCATTTGGCTGAATATCGATGGTTGGGTCAGACTTTTCCAATTTATCAAGTTTTCAGCTACCTCTCAGTTTCTACGCTCATCACGAATTTCATTAAAATTTTGTAACAAAATATTTTTTAAGCAAATAACTGTTAGGTACTAATTATGTTTGAAATTTTATAATTAAGTATATAGGTATGTAGGACAATAGTTTCATACTTTAAATGGAACATTAGAATCTCTATCTCTTATGTAAATATAAATAGTAAAAATGTATTCTTAATTAATGAATTAACAAAAATTCGAGAATATATATGATATATTCTCGAATTTTCGTTAAATTAATGAATAGAAGTTCGTCTTATACATACTACTACTACATTCAACCTATACGACCTTAAAGTCAGATAGAAAACATAATAAATTGACGCCTGCTATATATTTTACGTCTTACGTTAAAATTTAATTTGCTAAAGATCTCCAATCAATTTTAATTTTAATATTTTATTATTGAAAAGTAATGTATTAATATTGAGTCTTAAAAAAAGGAGCAATACACAAATGGGTCCTAAAAAAGCCAAAAACGAAACAGACGATGAAAATTACTGGAGATTATGCATCGAAGATACGCCGCTTGATGATGAAACGTGGACTGTTAAAGTAATTTTAATAGAAGCTGCTGGTAGTGAGCATGATCGTATTTATTTAAATAAATTTGAAAGTTATGCCGCTGAAGAAAGAAGATTTGTAATAAAAAATATTTGTAAAACTGAAACCATTTTCATGATTAATCAACTCGGTGGTGAAAAGAAAGTTAAAGATGATAATCTTCGAGTATTTGAGGAAGGTCAAAGCTACCTAAAAGAAAAAAGAGATGTGCCGCCGGAAATAATGGCTCTTATTATTAAACATCTTATTCTTAAAATGAAGGAAGAGTATCTTTTTATCAAGCGACAAAGATTAGAAGTACGCGAGGGAATGAAAAAAGAATCTGCAACGATGATTAATAGAGCTGAAGTTAAAGGAACAGTTAATGTAAAATTACCCGAGCCACAAGATGCCGCCCCATCTTCTAATATAAAAAAAACGGAACCAGATAGTATTCTTGATTCTATAGAAATAGATGAGAATAAAAAATACAGTACACAATTAAGAGTAAGAGGAGAAGAATGGCGAGATAAAATATATATCGATGACTACCCAACAGATGGTCCAAATCTATATATTGCTGTAACGGGATTTTTAGAACCGTATTTAGCGGGATGTCTTATAAAAGTTGGCATTCCCTTAACAGCTGTAATTCAAATTCGCATTGATTCAACACACTCATCTATGCCATCCAGTTTATTTCGAGCTACAAAAAGAGGACAAAGTCAAACTGAATTATTGACCGAGAAATCTCTAAAATTCTGGGAAGACTTACAACAACTACGTATAAACAAGGCATCGGCAAATGATTTTAAAAATACAGCTTTTGTCGTTTTTACACCACCTTACTGGGATACTGAAAACATATCTGGATGTACTGAAAAAATTTACGATGAAATATGTTATTTAATGTACGACATACAAGATTTGACTAGACAACATATGCATTATTTGGATAACATGAATATCATTACTATTCCCGAAGAAAATAAAATAGATAGTTATAAATTATTTTATTCAAAATATTTAGAAGGGATACCAATAGAATCGCTTTCTGCATATTTGGTACTTGATGCTGTTCTTCAAACCGTATGTAAAACCAACACTAGCGATAATAACAGCAGTACTAATATTTCGTCATTAGAAAACACGTCAAATATAGTTCCAGTCAACCAAAGTAACATTGAAGAAATTAGATTACATCAATCTGAAAAACTTGTAAAAGATTTAATCAATGAATTCTGTAAGGGTGATGCCCAAAAAATGAAATACAGAGTTACAAACGGAGATGAATATGTAGATCACAAAAAACCAGTCATTTTAAACTATGGTGACTTTTGTAAAAATAAAACCTTTCATTTAGGCAATATAAACTTGGATAATATAGTATATTCCATGTTGTATGGTATCCCTTTGAATAAACTGTGGCTAAATAGAAATAAACCAACAGAAGAGATACGTGCGAGAAATAATTTTCATGTTAACATGCTTTTATCTTGCTTCGATAGAGATGACGTGGAATCTGCGGAATTATGTAGACTAATACATATTTTGACATGTCGTAAATTATACAATAATAGGAGTTCATTAAAAAAAACACACATATTACCATCAACCTTAGCCGAATTTAAAAAATATTTTTTGAAACGCAGTATCCTCGCCGAACCCCTTAATAAATATTCTTCTTATAGATGCCAAACCTCTATTTCTTCTTCGTTATATTCTTCAGCAGTGGAAGGAGAAGAATCCTATGAGATAATTAGCGACGAAGACGATGTATCACGCGGCATAAGACTTCTTTTCGATTGTCCTGATATTACCGAATTAGTGTCAGCAACGGAAATAACAAACCAAAAGCCAAGTGAACATGTGATCGACGAATATCAATTTTTTGAAGATTTCACAGGCTCGAGCGCCTTTCAAATTGTTCTCGATGCTTTCAACAATTACAACTGCATCGACTATAAGTATTGTGAAGTAACTGACTGTTTTGTTACGATGTTTTATAATAGTCACGATAAAGACGGAATCGCTAGAGATGAATGGCGTTGTCATCTGCCAACACCTTTATGCTTGCAAGATTTTTTTGACTTTGTATTAGAAGAGCATTACGATTGGATAAAAAATGAAGAAAAAAATTACGATGAATACAATCACCTTAAATCGCAATCGGAATTCAAAAATACTCAACTATTCTTAACTGAAAAATCGTGTGTAGAAAATAGTGAAGTAGAGGTGGATTTACTTATGGAAGGCTCCTTAAAGTATGAAGAAATGAAGAATGATGAAATAATCGATGTTGAAACATCAGACTCAAAAGTATTTTTAACGAAAAAAACTCCTTTATCAACTACGGACATAGATTCCACTAAAAGCGGCAAGAAAAACAAGTCACCAGCAATATCTACGCCAAAAGTTTTACGCAATGATTCGGAAATTGAAGCTAATATTGAGTTACCAAAAAAGCCGTTTTTTGGTTATGATTTAGGAGATAGAAGAGTTGAAGTTTTTGGAAAAGATTCCACATATTTTGCTAAAGATGGTACTCGTGTTTCGAGTTCATATTTCTTAGTGATACCTATGAATCTAGAATTTGTTAACTTGAATATAATTCCAGGAAATTTAAACAATGAGTTTTGGGTTCATAACGAATTAGGAGATATTAAATTAGGAACAGTTGATATCCGCGAGTCATTCAGAGTTCACACCAAAGATCAGTTAATTATGTACGTAAAAAAACAGTTGTATAAAGTTGTGCGTTCCCTAAAATGTCAGTCAGGCGAGACGATATATAAAGCTAATCTACAAAAATCCCCGTCATTCGATATGAGCGACGTAATTCCAGAAATATATGAAACAAAATCATTTCATTCTTTGTTTGTCACATGGCCAAATGGACTTATTACGGAAAGTGTCCACGAAATTAATTCTGCCAAAATTTCCCATATTAAGCAACACTATATTACTTCGTTGCAAAACCTCAATGAAGATATGCGGTGCATAAGTTTAGAAGGAGAAGTTGTTATTTTTAAAAGTAACAATGAAATTGAGATATTAAAACCAGATTCCTCTTATATTAGGACTACAAAGTGTGAAAAAAAGATTATTAATGATGAAAATCCCGAAAGCTTAATAACTGAAACGAATTCTGATAAAAGCAAGAAAGGAAAAGACAAACAGAGTAAAACTTCTTCTAAGCCATCAAAAAAAATGTCGATAGAAAATGATAAAAACACTCATACACGATCAATAGAATATGAACTAATTATTGAAGAGTTTGAAACTATAGGAAGTAATGGATTGAGACAAAAGTGGACTCAAAATAACAAATTAGATATAGAAAAATTGCTAATAAAGACAGCAACAGATTTTTGTTTAGGGGAAATATTCTCGAAACGTATGGACGGAACTACTATTTTATTAAATAAGGATGGAGTGCAAGTTGTTACTTTTCCTAATAATACAAGAATAATTACAAATTTTATTGTAGAGGATGAAGAAATTTTCCCAGATTGGACTGAAGAGGAAATAGAATATTTCGCAATGAATAATTTAGATCCCGATGTAGGTAGTATAAAATCAGAGAGTGATATAAATCAAAATAACTTGGTACATACTAATAGCATTAGCTCAGATTATTTTGCATCTACAAAATTGCAAGAAGTTGATAACAACATTGCTAGGGAAGATGGATACATTTCAGTTAATATCATTTATACAATCGAACATGCTCATTTTACAACAGTTACTATTAATAAATTTAATGAAAAAATTTCTATAGAATCGCCAAATAACACTTGCGTTACAGTTGACACAGAAAATATTTATGAATTTACTTTAGATAAACAAACTTCAGCTCATTTTGATGGAAACACATTGAAAATAAAGTATAATGTGTGTCCCGAATCTAATTTCTATACAAATTGTGAAGTAAAAATGAAATCTGGAGAAATTAACAGTGGGACCCAATTCCAAAAATATTGGTTAAATATGACAGACTCATGTAACACATCTTGTAAAAAAATATCTGTTGATGAAGAAGGCAATATAAATGTTATAGAAGAAGATATAAACGATGAAATGTCACAAGAGAGAAATTCTAGTGATTTGAATGATCAAATTCATAGGGGTTTTAATAATGACGGCAAAATCACTGAAAAAAATATAGAATCTCTTAAATGTGAAGAAATGTGGGAATCAAAACAATTAAAATTTTTTGTTCTTAAACGGTAAGTTGGTTTGTTATTCGTTGAATTTTTTCTAGGCAAATTTAATATTTTTTTAAAAGATGGGTTTGAATGTTTCGAGAGGCAGGAAGGTCGTCGTTAGTAAAAAAAGTTTCTTTATCAATTATTTTTTCAAACTAGTAAAGAAAATAGAAATAAATATCTTGCTTATGTATTTCTCAGTGATCTAACATGTTCTGAGCTGATACATCGTGCAATCATCGAAAGTTATAAGGAACTATGTCACATTCATCCATGGTGTTCTATTAACCAGTTCGATACGTTCGGAGACCACCGCAGCATTTGGTCCATACTCACTCCCATACATCTTAACGAAACCGAGGTACTGTATTTTGTATATTTTATATTGTTACTAACTGAAAGCTGCGAACTTTATAATTAGTAATTGCTCTAACTGTTGTTGATATTCTCTTTTCTCTTCAATAATCGAAAGCAGAAGTGGTTGATGGAGTCGAAATTATCATCTAAACCAAAAAACTTAGCTTATAAAGATCTGGTTAACGATTCCGGTAAAGGTTTTTATCATTGGATGCGACCTTACAAGAGATTTCAACCGGAACCAATTAAGCCAAAACCTGTCCTACCGGAAAGACTACCGAGAGCCTTCGTATTGCGGTTGTTATATTGATCATTTATTAGATATAGTAGCATTTTTTTGTATCTAACGTTGCCTCCCAGCCTCGATAGTATTTTTTAAATAAATTAGTTTTAAAATAAAAAATTTAAAACTTACCTAAATGTTAAAATCAGAATCTACCCACCTTTATATACGTCGTATCACATTATGTAATTTTTATTATTTTTTCTAATTTATTGTAGAGGTTTTTATTTTTACGTAATATTTGTTAATTTATATGTTGCAAAATTATATTCACTAGAACTTTAGAACAACAGTGGAATGACTCGCAAAGGGAAAGATTGAGAGGTGCTAAAGAACTTTCGAAGGCTATACTCTGCTACCGGAACCGATTAGAGGCAAATACGGACACTATTTTAAAAGTACCGATTGAAGATCGACGTTCAGAAAATGAAAGCAAAACCGACGATATGGTGCAGGCTATTGCAAACAGGTTAATATTATCGATATCGCAAAATGTAACCTAAACCTTAAGTGATATGATAACAAGCCAGACTTCTACGTGTACTGGCAGCGTATTTTGTAATACATGATATGTCCGTTAGAAAGCGTCTAACGTCTTTCAGAAAAATTGTGACAATTTAGTCAAATCAAATCAATTTTTTCTGTAGAAGATACCTAACTTATTTCCATAAAATATATGACGACCGAAAACAGTTAACTACCTAGTTAGCCAGTGTAATCACAGACACAAGGGACATAACATCTTAGCTCCCAAGGTTGGTGGCGCATAGGTGATGTAAGGAATGGTTAATATTTCTTACAGCACCTTTGTCTATGGGCGGTAGTGACCACTTACTGCCATAAAAAAAATAGTTAAAAAATAATTGTTTTAATGATATTGCGAAGTCTAAATACCTAAGTTCGAATTAACAATACAAAATCTAGATAAACTTAATGTCGTATAGGTAGATACTTAAAGTTTATCTTTCTTTAAATTATTTTTCAATGAATATGAGAATATATTCAAAATTAGCACAAATTTTAGATTGAGAATTGCAAAGTATCTGTCTGTGAATTATATTATTGAAGCCATGGAATCATGAGAGCTTTTTATAACATTTTAATGAACTGATTAATTTCAATATGTATTTACACAATAATAAATATTTTAAAGGTAAACTTATAACACCTCTTAGTTTCGGACTTCGCATACATCTTTTCTGGGACACGATATTCGTGTCTACGATTCCTTAGTTATGTTTAACCTGAACTTTTAATAAATTTAAATCTCATCCAAGCCAAAAAATAAAAAGTTATATATTATACTTAATTTAAGATTATATAATATGAATGACAAAAAGCATGAAGTTAGTAATTGTTAATTTCCAATTGTAAGTTTATTTTAGGTTCTTGACACTAAAATCTACTTTCGGAGCCGCTTAATGTTTAATTCAATACTGAATCATGACGTCTGTATGGCCTTTTAGTGGATGAATAATTATGACATTCAAAGGAAGAAGAAGGCACAGCTTTGTTTAAAAAGTTAAACTCTAGTCAACATGTATCATCATATTTAAAGCCGTTGATAGATACTCATTTCAAAATATTTTAATCACTATACTATGCAGGCTCCATTAAGTTTATATTGAATAATAATATTTATATAGGGTATATAAGGATTTAAAAGATCGCCTGGCAGAGGAAAGCCAGCGTCGAGCACAACCAACGATTACTACGAAACCTAGTATAACTATTGATGATATGTCCGAAGAAGAATCCGAGGAAGGTAATACGTCCACAATTACGATCTTGAACCAAAGCTGAACGTAATTAAGTCATTTGAGTAAGGTGACGGTGCTTTAACTACGCTTCATGGTTATCGTTTATTTTTACGACTTTAAATATTTTTTACATTTTATTAAGACCCGAAAAGGTAGCAGTTACAATCGGTCGATGTATCACGTCAATCAGTGCGAGTTAGTAATCTAACTGATGTGTAGTACTTACGGCCGATGCGATATCCCTTGTTTTGTCTTATGAAATCCTTAAAATAAATTGTTGGTGTTCTAGAGATCCAAGAGCTTAAAATACTTAAAGAAAAGGAGGGAGACGTAAAAGAAACGGAAACAGCGCAGGCAACGACTATCAATCTGAAACGTTATTGGAACCGACGCGCTGAGGAACTCAAAGAGGAGCAGTTTTATAAGTATATTTCATTGTCATGTTATATTCAGCGCTTTTTAGTATTAGGTGTATATATATAAGATTACTTATTTTATAGAGACACAGAGTACACCAGTCTAACACAATTGATATTGCAGATATCTTCTTCGGGAGGGCAGCGTTCCTCCATATTTCCGTAATGTACTCGGAGGAGCAATTTGGTGGCATATGAGCAAAGCTGCGGACGACGCAGTTACAAAAGCGGAAAGACGTCATATGAAATGTGTTTGTAATGAAGAGTAGTTTTTCTATATTATCTATTGCCATAACTAAAGTTCATTATTTTGTTTCATAATGTCCTACAGAAAATCTGGTTCTCAAGTTGTTCCCGCATAACTAATTAACTATATACTGTTTGGTTCGCTGGACCGAAATGGGCTAATGTTTAGAACACGAGAAGGTACCTTAACAAAAGGTTGCAGATACTTTGGCAAGTATCAAATGCAAAACCTGTTTGTATTTATCCTCCAACCCTAATTGGAAAAGCATAGTGAAATAAACCCTGCTCCTCTAACAAAAGAAGAGGTCCAGCTGTTGAACATTTAGAGACAGTGTTCTTTTTTCTGTTTGATTATTTATTGCAAACAAATAAATATCAGCCAAGTTGTCTTATAACCGTTTTTGGTGCAAATTTCCAAAAATATTTGACATCGGTAGGTAAACTAAAATTAGATAGGTGCGCTACTCAACGCCATGTTCACAGTTTTTGTACAGTAAATTAAAGTTTTGATTGAATAAAAAAATTATTAAATCAAGATTGCAAGATTTATCAATCGGAGCTTTTGAGGTATGTAGGATGTTGTGTAGTAGGTGTTCGCGTTGTGTAACGCTGTATCTATATAAATAAATCATTAAAGGGTATTGATTAATGAGAATAGTAGAGCGTAGGGAGCGATCGCCTGGGGCGAGCTGGAGAGAGTTTTTATTTGTCGTTTTTCCTATTGGGTACATTGGGGTTGTAACTAAGCTCGCCCAAGGCGTAAAATTTAGCAATACGACCTTTTATGACTTTAAACTCGATGTCTGTATTTGCATTCAGCACTCCCTTTACTGTTTGTTTATTGAATAATTCAAAACTAAAAGTACTCTACTACTTAAGAATTTCGTGACATAATTTTAACTACTTGATTGATGATTTAATATATATTAGTAATACTTATTACAAAAATAAATGATGAATTATGAATAAAATATTTTATTTTATTAATTTTATCGATCTATCTAGACATAACTATATAGGGCATTTTGAAATTTCTAAAGAGAGGGAATTTACAATAGGTATTGTGAGAAACCTAATGAGTAAGAAGGGAAAGGTCATTAAAATAAGCACTACTTATTAAAAAATCCACTTCGCATCTAATTAAGAACACTATGCTTAAATTTGTTCAATCGAGTACCTACTTGCATGATTTCCATACATAAATATACCCAACGGTTGTATCTGTTAAGAGAGATATCGTTTGTCTGCTATTATTATCCTCCTAACTTAGGAATGTAGCTTACGTGTCCCGACTGACAACCGATTATCGGTGCCAATGTGTAATTTAAACAAGGGCATTTAAGTAGGTATAATAAACCCTAATATCTGAAAGCAATGCCTCTACGAAAAATACTGCACAATTTAAATCGTTTAATAAAGTTTTAAAAACGTATATTATATTTTTATAAGTAACAAATAGTGTTTAATATATCTATTAGACATTCGCCATTAAACCCTCCACAGGTTAGCTTTGTAGCAAATATAAGTAGGTAGGTACTTACAGTTAGATATATGAATACTTAAATTATCCCAGAGCCAATTACTGTATTTATTTATCTTTAAGTATTTAGGTATAGGTATTAGGGTAGGTACCTGATGGGTATAATATTAATGTGTATAAATATTAATTCTTGGATATAATATCTTCCTACGTATTTAGTGATCCACATACAAGTACATAGTGAATTAAAAGACAATATGAAATAGTATTTTAAATTCCTAACATGTCAACAAGCAAATAAAACAATAAAATTTTAAATGCGTGGGTTTTTTATTGTTATTTGTCTACATACCATTAGGTATGCTTCCAGTAAGTCAAATACTCACGTAGCATTCTTATTAAATTGTATTTCCATATATACATAACATGTAAAAAACTTTACGAAGTAACTTTTTAGGACTAATATTCTGTGTAATATAATTACGAACGAAAAGTGAATTACACTTTATTTTGATGAATTTCAAAAAAACCTTCTTCATATACTTATTTAATTTATAGTCAAGAAATGTCAATCGAGATTTCGAGTTATTGTGAAGTTTTAGGCAGAAACTGAAGGGGAACTAGGTATGCAGTATAACAACTATTGAAATAGTTATTGGTGTCAATTATTTTCGAGGTTTCAATATTATAATAACCGTATCATTTTGTTGCCTGATTTACTACATTAAATTATTTTTAAATAAAAAATACTTTTAAATATGTAGAGTCAGAATCACCTAGCTGCTCTAAATTATTTGCATAGGGCTGTAGGTATTCAATAACGTAAACAATAATGTGGGCTAACAATGTTCATAATTCATAATCTCTCAATAAACAGCTACCTAATAAAGTGACTCGTATTTATATATAAACCAATTTTATACATGTTTACTATATTCTGTATGCGTACCTAATATAAAAATTATTGTAGAGACACCGTAATTAATTTTTAAGTAAATAAGAAGATCCAAATATAAGCTACACAAATTATACTTTAATACTATTATGTAGATACATATTACAAGACTTGTTTTAGCTTGTTTTAGTGGATTTCGAAAGTGACAACCTGAGCATTTTTTCACATGATAAATCACATTGCCTTATTATTGGAATTTCCTCATCAACCAGTTAAATGGTTGCAGCCGATTGGTGTCCTTACATAGAGCGGTGTGGCCTCGTCAGCCAATTTATGTGTAATTCGAATGGCGGGAGAAGTGTTAAGCAACATAGGCGAATTCGTTTGTCGATTTTCCCCACCGCTTTTTCCGCTGTGACGCCGGGCCAGTGGCGACGAAGAGCTACGAGCGATGCGATTGGTGCACACTACGGCCAATGTGGAGCCGTTCGTATATCGGCCCTAAGCACGAAAGGGATCGTGCTGATGCCCGGATGCTCACTGCTCACAGTCCGTCCCGGGCCCTTGCTAAGAATTGTGTCGTTTCCGTGATTTGCATGGATTGTCATATGTTCGCAAACAAATGTCTCTAATAACTGTGTGTGCATGTGCATTTGATTATAAGATTGAGGACGTGTTGCATTAAACAACAGTATACTCTTCACGTGAGTAGTTAGTTCTTAATGGAATAACTGTTTCCGCGCTATGGTAATAGATGGCGCTGGGATGCATATCTAAACCAGTCATGTCATTGAACTAAACTCTGTTGTAATGTACGGTCACAATGTTTGACAACTTATCGAATGCATGCCTCTTGTTTATTTATTTCAATATAAATATAGAAGGCAGAACTTATAATTCCCTCGATGTTTATAAATGAATTAAAATATTCTTAGGGATATACCAAAAAAACGAGGTAAAATACCAAACTAATATGCTTAGTACTATCGAAGTTTATAAAATATTTTCTGATATACTTACATTATACCGATTTTATAAATATAAACTCATATTTTTCTAAGAGAATACAATATATCGTTTACATAGACTTGACTTCTGACGCATTGTGAGTAGTCCTAGTCACCAAGAAGGTCTAATGACCCGAACGTACGGCTAACGCTTGCGTATCTCGCGTCGTATTGTAACTTGTATACACAATCACACACATACAATAAACAATACAACATTAAAAAAAGAGACAGGCTTAAAATATGAAAGAAATCTTAAATATATATTAAAAGGAAAGAGAGAAAAATCAGAGTTTATCCTTACTTTTTGTTTTCATTAGAAAAAATACTTGTAAGACTTATCAGTACAATTTGTATTAATGTATAATGGAAACAATAACTTTAAAAAATGCTTTCTAATTACTAAAAAATAAAATTAATGATTTGAATCAAAGTACTTACTCTTCTAGTCACCTTTACTGAGTATAAAAATATGAATTCTTAAGTCATTTATTACAATCATTACCGTATGGTAAACATAGGGCACATGGAGCACGTGCCCAGGGCCCCTATCCTGAGAGGGCCCCGAAGAACCAACAATTTCCTTCACAAGTTTGTGCTCACGTTGACTGCTATGTTTATTTTCAAAAGTGATAATTGTAAGAAATAATTGACATATTTATTAAAAAAGGCTATAAAATAATCATAAGATTGTACAATCAATCAGATTCCTACGAATCTACGAAAATTACCGCACCGTTTATTTGAAACTACTTAAGGCCTGACAAGCAAATTATTTGTACATGATAGTAAATATTTACCAAAAGGGCCCCAAATTCATGGGTGCCCAAGGGCCCCAGCATAGCTTGAGACAGCTCTGATTATAACTAAGACATGATAGCGGAGTAGAGTCAAAGTCGAAATGTTTATACAATGTAAAATGTAATACTTGCTTAATATCTTAGAATATTCCTTTTATAACAATTCAGCCCTAAAGTCGTCTTTACACACTTTAAAAAAAAGTCCTAACTTCTATTGTGAAGGAACATAAGAATAATTTACATTAAGGCCTGTATATACAATCAAAATTAGCTACTATAACCTTTACCACAAAAAATATCTAATATTTTTTATAATACGTTCATACATACTTTATTTGGTTTTTTTTACATTCCCTGTTGTAATAGCGTCCCTAAGAAATCCCTAAGAATAATTAACTCTAATATATATATCATCAAAATAAAGCAGAACAAGCAATACGTTTATTTTTTATTCTCTATATAACGAAGCTTTATTAAGCCAGGTAATAAATTACGTAAACGACCCTCGTCTACGGAACAAAGGTCGTACCTATACGTATCGGCCGTTAGGTACCCAAAAGTACAATAGCGTATGACATCGTGCTCTCGAATTAACTAACTAATATATTTCTTTTTTCCATGCAAAACAGAGAAAGCATATTATTTATAAAAATGGAAAAAGAGCTAGAGTGCTAATTGATTTATTTCCAATTGCCCCTCACACAAAAGATTATGCATGGCTTATATATCACAGTCGTGACTTAGCTTTCTGAGCAATTATTTATGACACACATTATCGATGGATATAGTGGTGAAAACAACGCAAGGCTGCTCCTTGGGTTTAGACGGGTACATAAAACTTAAGCGCCGTACGTTACGGGGCGCCTCGACCAAATTGGTCAAATCTGACACCATAGGTGACGTGCCCCAAAATATCTCTTAAAATTGTTTTTGTAGGGACGTGAGATCGGCAGAACACTGCTTGCACTATGCAACTGCTCTGATTAAAGTCAACACCAGAAGTTGATTCAAAGTAGTGTTGTATTTTGTTGTCAATATTATAAAATTTTGCATTTTTTTCGATAAGTTCTTCAGGTTATTGCAAATTTTAACTGCTATTGATGTTTGCGAGAGTTTTTGGGATAAAAAATCGCTTCCTAACTTTAAAACGTTTTGAATTGAAACTTGACATAGATGTTCCATTAACGTAAAAACAATTTTACAACCATTACCAAACTTAAACTTTAATTGCTTTTCCGAAAATCCATTACCGAGGGGATAAAAATGAAGAAGGCAGGCGGCAGGTAGGTGTTAATAATCAAAATTAAGCGACCCAAGCAACAGGCTTAAAATTGACACGTATGTTTCGTATGCTTTGTCAGAATTCACTAAAATACTATTTACAATTATTCTTGATCTCATTAGTGGTTGGAGGGAAAAGAAACATTTTGTAATTCTAAAACCTGCGCATTGGAGCGTTAATAATTGATAATTGCATTGTTGATGGATATTACAAATATAGAATCCTCAAGTTCTTTAGTATTAAGGTACGATGTACTTAACTCGGATCGTACTTATTATATTAGGAGTTTTTTCTTTAATTTTTTTATCGTACTATACTAAACTGAAACTATCTATACTAAAATTTAAAATTCAAGTTGTAAGTAAAACAAACATATATTGAGTTTGAATTTGGGAGTAGGTAATACCTATTAACAATATACATAAGTTCTGAATAGTACCTACGTACTGAAGAAGTACCTGTTTCTATGATAAATAAGTGTAGTTTTTTTATCTACGTTAACTAATTTATATCAAATCAAATCAAATCAAAAATCTTTATTCAATATAGAAGTGTTTACACTTGCTTATTGATTGTCAAAAATCTACCACCGGTTCGGAATTTAGCACCTCGGACCTGAGAAGAACCGGCGAAAGAAACTCAGCGGGATATTTTTTTTTTTTTCATTTTGCATGTACAATAATTATTATATTTTAGTTATTTGAAACAGCCTGGAGGCGATCATTTCATTCCCAAGGTGTGCAGTCAACTAAAAAGTCATTAGTGTTGTAATATCCTTTAGCACACAAACGCTCTTTAACGATTCTTTTGAATTTTATAATTGAATAATTTTGAACGTTTTCTGGGATCCTGTTGTAAAAACGTATACATTGCCCCAAAAAAGAGTTACTAACCCTGTGTAATCGGGTACTTGGAGTAATATAAACTAAATTAAAATAATACCGGCCAAGTGCGAGCCTGACTCGCGCACGAAGGGTTCCGTACCATTGACTAGGTAAACAACAGTAGGTACAAAAAATTTATATTGGGTACGGAACCCTAAAAAAGTGCATAACGGGACACACTAAATATAAGTAAATTTTCTGTAAAATATTTAATTGTTAAATAAAACTAAATATTTTGTGATTATTTCAAGTGTTTGGTGGTGCTGATTTTAATAGCGGACAAAAAACGGCAAAAAGAGTAATAATTAAATGTTTATTTTATTTTTAATATTTGTTGTTAAAGAGGCAACAGAAATACATAATTTGTGAAAATTTCACCTATCTATTGCGGTTCTTGAGATACAGCCTGGTGACGGGGCCCCGTTTTTACTTTTTGGGCACGGAACCCTAAAAATGATAACTTTTGCGGAGTTTAGTATTAATATGCACTGAAGCTGTATAGGTAGATATGATGTCATCAGGCTATGTTCGGGCTTAATCCTAACGGATCTAATAATTTTGTATTTAGGTAAATGGAATTTCAGAAAGCTAGCTAATTTGGCTGAACTAAAATTATATGGTTTAAAACGTGCAAAAACAATAACAAGAAAAAAAACATTTTTAGTTATTTTTAAAAAATATGTTATTTTCAAATATGTAATCCGTAAAGGTTTTATAAAGTAAATTAAAATTTCGTAGGTTCATATTGACCTTATTATTTTTGTTACGTATTTTTTCATTAGTAGGGGTTATATATAATATATAACCAAATGCTTTAATTAACATATTTCTATCATCCAATTAGTGTTCCTGTATTATAATTTTACGTATAAATTTCCATAGTAAATTATTAACTACAAGGATTTTTACGTAGTTAGTTTTAAGCAACATAAATGCTAATCTTAAATGAAATCTGACATCATAATTATGTTGGTTGTTAATCAACTCCAAAAAGAAGGAGAATTACTTGGCGGAATGGCAAATAGGCCACCTGATGGTAAGTGGTCACCACTGTCCATAGACGTTCATTCTGTAAAAAATATTAACCATTTCTCATATTACGAATGCGCCTTTTTAAATGTAAAAAAACCTTGGTAAACGTTATGTCCTTTGTGCTTGAAGTTAACGTGGCTCATTTAAGATTTAAACTAAATATATGATGAGGTGGTGTTACCCTACCCAGACAGGCTAGCCGCAAAGCCCTACCACCAATTAAATAAATTATAATGTACGTACGTACTCCGTATGCTATTAAAAATTACCTGATGCTATCCTGATCTTAATGTTGGTACACAATAATGAACGTTGTATTAACAATGAAGATGAGTTCTAAAAACTTTTTTACCTCAAGTATTCTTTGCAAAGTGTCTCAAACGCTTATTGACAAAGATTCTAACTAAGTTTCAACTTTTTGGTAGACCTGGTAGATCAAGAAATAATAATCCTCTAGGTAATCCTCCTCAAAAAATATTGCATTCTTGGACCTAGTCTCTTTTTGTCCTATATTAATTACTTATTTCAACTATCGCTTACTATTGGAAATATTTTTACATGTGCTGATAACACAGGTGTTTTTCATGATAATAGTTGGAAAAAGTGCAAAATATATTAATTCCATCACACTGCTCCAATGCGGGTTGGTAGATGCACATGTGGCAGAATTTCGTTGAAATTAGACACATCCAGTTTTCTTCACGGCGTTTTCCTTCACCACCGACCACAAGATGCATTATAGACATAAATTGAGCACATTAAATTCAGTGGTGCTTGCTTGGATTTGAAACCGCAATCATCGGCTAAGACGCACGCCTTTTAACCACTGTGCCATCTCGGCTGATTTGCTCCCTTAATATATCTCAGTCAATAGGTCTCGTATTTTCTCGTATCTTGTATTAGGATACTGTATTGAGGTGTGTATTCTATGTCGGTAGATTAAAGTTAAATTATTTAATTTGGTTTGATCAGCGTTTTAACATTTTCGGTCAGGCTTTTATTTACCTGCCTGCCTTAGTATATGTAAATACATATGTGCATGTAATTTTTTGCTAATTAGCTAACTTTTGACCAGTTCCTTTAAAATTATGCAAACTTTTCTGATTCTGACTATCATCATTTATTATTATTAGTATACAAATAAGTGAAAATTTCTTCGTAAAAATATTTATTAACAATTAAATAATAATTTATGATATAAAAATATAATAATACAGAATAGACATTGTCTGTATACACTTCGTAAAAAAATATAAAATATACAACACATTTTTTATTGATCTGATTGATTTGATTGATCTGAATTTGGTATACATATGTATCCCATTATATGTCTAATTATTTGTATGTTATAATATATATTTTGGAAAATCTCATTTCTCTTAAAAATAATTGGCATTATTCGAAAACACGCATCGAACAACAAGAACTAAAAGTAACATTGGATATTTTGAATATTATGTTCATTACAAGTGCTTTGAAAAACACATGCATACTAAATCTCAAATCAGTGTATGGTCTAAACGAATTCTTAACCGATTATTCTTCTAGATAATACGATATTTCATACATACATATATATAGTCATCTATCTATAAATTAATTTAATTTAAACTATATAACTTAAACTTAAAATTCTTAACTTAAATTATATGTAAGAAAAGGATTTTTTTTTTCATTATATAAAGTTATATTTAAACTTATGATGATAAAATATCGTCTCTAGTAGGTATGTCAGTTCCATGCAAGAAGACGCGCCCCACTATTTTACGCGAGGGAAAAGCGCAGAGTGCCGGAAGCTCAACCCAAGCGTTAGCGGCTCTGTGTTCATGGCCAGTTTAATTCACGTTGCCGTGGATATTGAGTCGCCGTGAAAATTGCTCTGGTTATTTTCTTTGTTCTATGATGTTTTTATATTTAAATTACCAGAATCCGAAATATACAGTAGAGACCTAAATGAAGAATTGGTTTTCTGCAATTAAAATAACTAGAAATATACCCTCTAATTTAAAAAAAAAAGAATGATATAAAATTAATACTTCAACAACCGCTATTTAAAATTAAGCTTTTTATGAAATAAAAAGTGACCAGTCCAGTAATACGTGTATTGGACTAAAAGTCACTGTCAAAGTCACTACAGCACGTTCAAAAAAATAGAAGATGAGTATTTGAAATTCTTTGACAAAGCATGTCATTTACTCTGAACCAAAATTTTTATTAAAAAAGCAGCCATTTGGATTAATCTGTACCATATAAATATATATAAGTAAAGAAAAATATTTGACATTATTTAGGACAACAGACTTACGAAAATACATTGTGATGCAAACATAAGTACAATTTAAATAGGTACATACAAAGGTTTTTTATATTTATAAAATCATGTGTATATTATCGTTATTAATTACCTACCTTCCTTGAATTATCAAACTACGTGTTAAAATATGTTGCCATAATCCTAATAAACTTATTCAGTACAGGGGTTTCGGATTTCAATCATAGAAATAACTATTACTGGAAAAGAACAATACAGAACATTGATTTTAAATAGCATTGTTATTTAAAATTGGTTATATCTAGTAGAGCATATTTCCAGTTGACTACGAATCCCTTCCGTCATTTAACTTAGTGTGCTTGTGCCGACATAGATCTAGATGGAATGGATAGACTCTAAGCGTAGAACTCACAGGGTAGCAGCTTACAAGACACACTAGCACTATAGCGATAGCGAAAAAAGTAGGGCGCGTCATCGAGTATTTCAGAATATACATACTAAGTGTATATCTATATCCGTAACTGTGAGGTACAATAACGGGTATGTTATTTTAATATATGTAAAAATAAAAAATAAAATTCAACCTACTACAATCTACATCGACGAGTCACCTTCCGACTTACACAGGTAATGACCGGTTGTAGTTGTTATGGAAAATGCCTGCGTAAGAACAGACGCGAAGCGACGACGATTTATTTCTGGGATACCTCTTAGCATATGCTCGAGGCGTGCCCTGCGTGGAACGCGAAGAGGCAGATCCTGGTCCGCGACATCGGACGAGACCTTTGTGAGCAAATATATCGGTAATGCTCCGCAGGTAATCGATCGTAGCCTCTTTATCTAAAACCGCTCAAACAGCCCCAATACCTGGGTGCTTGAAAAATAGGGCGTACCCTTGGAAGCGTAGATGAGTTTTAGGTTTCGGGTCTTCAACTTAACAAAGACCTTTGCATTGACGCGAACGCATTAGCAATAGATTCGGGAGGTGGGGTTTGGGGGTATGGTTGTATTCTGAAGAGAGCTCCGCCGAACCACGAGCGGAGCACAGCACGGAAAGAGCCATGGATGCGTTATATCAACACGATCCAGCAGCCTCTCCAATCCACGCCGATAAAGGCTTTAGTGGGTAAGAATATCATATAACCGGTACAATGGATGAAAAACAAATACGGCTACTGCTATCTACATAATTTATAAACGTCTCAATTTAGTCGTCATAGGGACTTTTTATTTGAGTCGAATCATCACATTAATATTTAACTAAAATTATTAAAATGTATCCGTCTGTCCTGGCCTTATAATGATTGAGGCAGCAAATGCTAGAAAGCTATCACACTGAAACTGTAGTCTAGCTTTAACGTTGCTGTAAAATTAATAAGTCTCTAATGACTTGATAAAGCCGAATAACTGTGACAAAATATATTCTAGTAATTTCTTTATTTCTCTTTAAATACATTTCGCTGTAACATATTTGAATGAAAGTAAAATCAATCTTTGCATCCACAGTTATTTCAAACTACATCACATCGAGTCCCTGAAGGCAACTTTTACTAGGATTTAACATGATACGACCGGGAACAAAATTTCAGAGCCGTTCATCGTGGTCATTCTACGTATTTTCATGCAATCTAAGTTTAATACTGATCCAATAAAGTACTTCTTACAAATAAATTAGTTCTTCTTAATGCTCCAATTAAACTGCGAAATTAGTTAATTTTCTATTTATCAGAATTACATTAGTTGGAACTATGGAAGAGGAGACACTAAAATTTATTTTGAAGTATCATATCACTTTTTATTTTATTTTATAAAATATACTTGCTAATTTTAATATACCTTTCTTTAGGTTGAGAATAAACTATTTGTTAAGTTTATTTCGAATAAAAAATTGGGTTCAAACCTCGAGACAGGAAAATTTTTGTCAAGAAATTCTCGTCAGCAGTCCGAAATGTTGGTAATGCTTACGCTCCCGTTCTTCGGGAATCTCTTAAAGCTGTTGGTCCTGCGTCTGAATTCTTTCCGGTCGTGGCAGATTGTTGAGTCATAAGTGTGTTTGCGTTTAGACAAACCAAACCACTTTAAAAATCTTCTGCGCTAATCGAGCTGGAGCTTAATGATTTCCTGGTGAGAATTGTCAAAATAGTCTTTATTATTATTAGTCAATTATAATATATTATAATACTATATAGTATTTGTAAAAACTGATTTTACAGTAAAGTTATTTTACAGTTAGATTACAGTTAAATTATTTTATTAGATTAATCAGTCACTCATGTACCCTGAAGTAATCAATACAAGTACATCTATTAAATACTAACCGTTTTATAGCGAAGAAACAGACCAATTCAATTGCATTGAAAAACATCTATTTCACACGAATTTAATTCTTGTATACATTCAAATAAAGCTCACTTTTGCTATAAGACCTCCTTCCTTTACCAACGTAGCAGGTCTATTTGTCGGCGGCTCTCGAGTGACGAGTTGTTCTCACTACTCGCATATTGTCATATGATCCGTGAGTTCCTGTGTCAGTCAGTCGCTTTATAATTTCTTAATTGATAAAGTGCAGGTAATAAAATATCTGGTACTAAGGTGTGTATGAGTGATTCTTGATAATATTTCTTATTTTTATTTTTTGTCTGTTCGAGTACAACTTACTCATCAGCTATATTCTTAAATCGATATCTTAATAAACTAAACTTCATTTAAGTAGGTTCTTACAACACTTTTAAATCATCAGTATCCAATAAAATGTAAATGATATTGAGAAGAACCAGCTAAACCCGAAACTTTTTCTTTCTCATCAAACAATATCGCCATCTACGGCCAAACATAACTATAAAAAAAATATTGAATATTGATTTATTATCTATACAGCTTAAATTGTTTATTAAACAGATTCACTTGCGACTTTATTTCTTAAGATTGGGGTTTAATTGTGTTACCAATGCATTGTTATTCGTTTTGTGTACAGTCGCGAAAAACTAGAAATAACATTAAATGCCTTACTCTCTCGCCAATTTCAAATCCGTTCAATCAATCCATACTCATCAATTATTTTAACGCCAACCAATACCAACACACCGTTCGCACGAGCACTTTTTAAATGTTCTAACGCGCGTTATTTTTAACGTTTTCAATGGACCTCGGCTATGTTCGCAGGTCGATGCTTTTTTATTCCGGAAGTTTTTTATCGGTCCACGCTCTATTTTAAACTTCAAGCACAAACCGCCTCTAATACATGCAACATTGAATTTGTATAAGGAAGTTTAGTCGACCACTTTCACTAGAGATATGCACTTTATATGCCGTCATGTGGATCTTTGACCAGCAATGGTTAGAAATTATAATTGTTCACTTTCATCCTTAAGATTCCAGGTTTTTCTACACTTTGTGACGTGTAGAGTACATGTCACAAATAAAACGGGTCTACTAAAATATGACATTTAAAAAAGTCAAGCTTAGTTTAATTTTTTTGCCGCTTCTTCTTGGGTCCGAGGTGTGTGTCAATCTATATTGAATAAAGATTTTTGACTTTCAACACTGTGTTTTGTGTATACCTATTGCTGTTTAGGTTGAATTTAAACGCACGTTTGATCAGCATTGGAGCAAAGCAGTAAAGTAATCCCTGAGAGCTTTTTACGCAACGTGTCCTATAACTCCAGCGCGAACGACCCCTTATTCTTACACTGATGCTCCGAGACCAAAACAATTTAAAGTTGCTTTCGAAATAAAATTTGCCCTCTTGATTTTATATCCTTACACTTCAAGGCTTTAACAGTTAGCAGGTATTTTCCTTGAAAATAGCTTTCGCTTTTGTTTGTTCATTTCTATCATTAAAAGATAATTCATAATATTTATCTTTGTCTAGATAACACGACTATCATGATTACTTTTTAATTTTTTATTAAGTGCATAATATTATTGTCTTTATTATACAATTTCATTAATTCAAAAATATTGTCATCAAAATAATCTTCCAGTATCTTAATGTTACACGGTTGAGGTTACAATTATATCACGCCTTTAGAATGTGACTAGACTACGGTACGGTATAAAGAAACTTTATACGTGCGTAGACACTCGCTTGATATCAAATAGGTATCATTTTCAGTAAAGCCAAAAAAATATGATTTTATTATTTAATTACTTTTGTTTTTGTTAAAATACTTTATGAAGTGTTATTCCTGATCAATAAGGTTTAAAACAAAGAAAAAATATTGTAATATTATTATATTATTATAATTATTATTGTAATAGATAATGGAAAATTCGCGAGTCACTAGTATTAAATAAAATATTTCTATTTCTTTTTATTTGTAAGCCTCCTTTGTATACCAAAATCTGTGTGGGTAATACCTACGTACTTATTCAAGTTTCTTATGAATTCCGTTAATTATTATCAGAAAGAAACTGTATGGATATCTCTTAAGAATCGAATATAATAATAATAAATATAATAACCCCCCCAGGGGACCACCTTGTCGTGGTGGGGGGGCTTAAGGGAAGGTATGAATGGTCATCAAGAACTAAACCATATATACCCTGTTAATAAACGAAACAGGAGATACATAAATTTAATAGCCGCTAATACCTTGGCTATGCCCTTCACAACTAACGGTCCCGAACCCAAAACCCAAATGGAGATGAGTAAAAGAGAATACAATTTACGGCCGCTTCCCGGGGTTCGCCGGGGCGCATCTGGAGCCGATGCTGGATGCTACAGCATGCGAACCATCGGTGGTGAGGAGCTGAGCAGGCGGGCACTCATCAACACAAATGTTACAGCCGGTCGCTGTGAGTTGAACAGGCGGACTCACAACGTAGAAGCTACAGCCGACCCCTTGGGCAACGAAACAAATACCCCTTCGACTCGCCCCCAGCATATGACCCAAGCAGAACACGAAAAGGACTCCGATATGCTTAACGAAATAATTTCAGCTTCACCTTCACCCTTCAATTCATATGAATCACCTAGTTCATCTCCACTTTCATACCAGGTTTCATCAAGTTCAAACATAATTTCACCTATGTCTGTGGATGTTGTGCAGGAGGCACATGCCATTGAACCTACATCCGCCACAGGCACAAACCGTGCGCGTAAAAGATGGTCAGAAGATATGAATAAATTCATCTGGCGCACGTACCTCATTGCCACAAAATTAAACACAAGTAAAATATACCTAGCTCATCTACACCACGAATTTTCACTAAAATTTCCCCAGATGCAGGCATCTAGACAGAGACTGGGTGACCAATGCCGAGCTATAGTCAGAAATAAATTACTTCCCCAAGAAATATTATAACAAATAAAAGAAGAAGTAACAGAGAGCCTACAACAAACCAACAACCAAGATAGAACACAAAATATTCAAACTAATTTAAGCATGCAAATACACAATAGCCACCAACAAGGTATAAGGCAGAGAAGAAGATGGACCACTGAGTATAATGAAACCATTATTAGAAACTACTACAAAATTACAGAATTAGAAGAAAATAGATCAGCTTACCGTCAACCCCTTCATCAAGCGGTAATCGCAGAACACCCCGAATTATCAGAAGTAAGTGAACAGCGAATATCAGATCAGCTTCGAGTTATTTTAAATAACAAAATGATTAGTGATCAAAAACTTAAAGAAATCCGTGAAGAAATATCAAACGATCTTCGTTTGCATCGTAACCATCTTGAAAATACTCCACAACACTTGACTATACCACAAAATGCGGCACCCGCAGAAAATAACAACCACCCACATATATCACCACAAACACAACCAATACTAGACATCTCTGCCATAGCTGAACAGGACCAAACCACTTATTATCTAGATGTGGAAAAAATTAAAAAACAATATAACATTACATTAGAAAAATTTCAAAACACCAACCCAATTAGCCGTCCCTACATACCAAAACAAAACAGCTCAAGAAAACTAGCCCAAATTATTAATGTCATTAACACCAAAATACTGCCTCAACATATTTCAGTCGAACAAGATTTTGTGACCACTCATACTCTTATTTACTGTGCTGCCTACACAGCGGCTACCTGCAACGGAACTAACATTAAGGACATAACCAGCCAACCTTGCCAACTCCAGAAAAGAGTACCCGCATGGCAGAAAAGGTTACAGAAAAAGATACAGGATCTCAGAAGAGACATCGGAAGACTCACAGAACATATTAACGGTAATAAGACAAATAGGCTTACCTTACTAGTAGAAGCGATAAAAAATAAATACAAAATACACTCTCAACATGAAGAACCTAACTCAAGTAACGAACATTTTCTTGACACCCTCAAACAAAAACTAAATGCCGCATCTAGTAGGCTAAAAAGATATTTAAATTGCACTCTTAGAAAATCACAAAACACACAGTTCTCTAATAATGAGAAAAAGTTTTATAGAATCTTGTCATCTGCCACACAACGCAACACAAGTACAAATACACAAGACATAACACCACCACCAGCCAATGCAATACATACTTTCTGGTCTAGCATATGGAGTGATCCAGTATGTCACAATACAGACGCTGCGTGGCTAGCTACATATCACGAAGTAATTAATTCTATCGAACCTATGAATTTTGAACATATATCTGTAGAAGTGTTCATGCGAGTACTCAATAAGGCGCACAACTGGAAATCACCTGGTAGCGACCATATACACAACTATTGGTATAAAAAGTTCACATCAACCCATTCATTACTACACAAACACATGAACAATTTCATTCAAACACCAAACTTAATGCCGCACTTCGTTACACAGGGCCTTACCTTCATGATACCAAAAGACACTGACCAACAAAATCCAGCTAAATATCGTCCAATTACTTGCCTGCAAACCATTTACAAAATACTTACAGGATGTATCACTGAACTCCTACACGAACATATTGCCGTTAACAATATTCTTGCTGAAGAACAAAAAGGATGCCGAAAAGGTAGACAAGGTTGCAAAGAACAGCTCGTAATAGACTCAGTAACAATGAAACATGCTATTTCTAAGAAAAAAAATATTAATACCATGTATATAGACTACAGGAAAGCTTTTGACTCCATACCACATAGCTGGCTTCTTTATGTATTACAACACTATAAAATTCACCCACAACTTATTTATTTCCTTGAAAACTCTATGCAAAACTGGAAAACAACTCTTAAAATCACGGGACATGCTAATACTGAAACACCTGACATCTTAATACGACGAGGAATCTTTCAAGGCGACGCCCTTAGCCCACTGTGGTTTTGTCTAGCGCTAAACCCTCTCTCCAATATGCTCCAAAAATCCAATCTCGGCTACATTATTACCACTCCACACAAAGACACAACTCTCACACACCTCATGTACATGGATGATATTAAGTTATACAGTGACACTATACAATCACTACATCACCTTGCAGACATCACCCAAACTTTCTCAAGGGACATACACATGGAATTTGGAATAGATAAGTGTAAAACATTTTCGGTCAAAAATGGAAAAATCGTCCCAAATAGCTACATCTTAGAATCAGGAAATATTATTGAACCTTTAGAAGAAGAAACTACTTATAAATACTTAGGCTTTCAACAAGCTCGAAATATTAACCAAAAAGAAACAAAAAATAGCCTTAAAACTAAGTTCAAACATCGCCTAAATATCCTTTTCCGATCTCAACTCAACTCCCACAATTTATTTAAAGCAATCAATAGTTACGCAATCCCGGTACTTACATATTCTTTCGGCATAATTAACTGGTCCCAATGTGAGCTCCACAACCTTCAACGTATGATTAATACTACTCTAACTGCCCACCGAAAACACCATCCTAGATCTTGTGTCCAAAGAATGACTCTACCCAGAGGTGAAGGCGGACGAGGCTTAATAGATATAGTCAATCTGCATAACAAGCAAATTACATCCCTGAGACACTACTTCCATCAACGCTCAGTATACTCTCCACTTCATGAAACAGTAACGCTCGCAGACAAACGCTTCACCCCACTAAACCTTAAAGACCGACACCCGCAAAAAAACGAACGGATTACTGACTTGAACGAAAAAACTGCTTTATGGAGACAGAAATCCCTTCACGGAAGACACCACCACGATTTACAGCAATCATATGTTGACAAAGCAGCGTCAAACGCTTGGCTGAGGCGTGGTGAACTGTTTCCTGAAACGGAAGCTTTTATGTTAGCGATCCAGGATCAAGTCATTGACACCCGGAACTACCAGAAGCACATAATACGCACCTCTAATCTACAATCAGATACATGCCGACACTGTCATTCTAATCCTGAAACCATTCAACATATAACTTCTGCCTGCCGAGCCCTTGCGCAAACTGATTATAAACATCGACACGACCAAGTGAGCGCTATTATACACCAACATCTCGCACACAAATATAATTTTATAGATAAGAAGATCCCATACTACAAATACAAACCTGACACCATACTAGAAAATAACAGATACAGAATATACTGGGATAGAACCATAATAACAGATAAAACAATACATTTCAATAGACCCGATATCACACTACATGACAAAATTAAAAAAAATGTTTATCTTATTGACATAGCTATCCCTAACACTCACAACATACAGTCGACAATTTCCGAAAAGCTTAGTAAATATCAAGACTTAGCAATAGAACTGAAACGTCAGTGGCGTGCAGACACCATCCATATTGTTCCCATAGTCATCTCATCAACTGGGGTTGTACCCAAAAGCCTACAACGCAGCCTTGACATATTACACATTCCTCATCACACTAATCATTTACTCCAAAAGGCAGTAATCCTCAACACTTGCCGCCTCACCCGCAAGTTCCTTACGACTTCATCCATCTCAGCTGCCATTACCTAGCTCCTACTAGCGCTTGGCTACGGCCCGTGTGTGTAGGATTTAGTTACCTCATAAGAGAGAAAAAGTAAAATAACAATATAATAATAATTTAATAATAATAATATAAAAAGGTACCGAATTTTTAATTCAAACTCCCCATGCAGTCCAATAAATCAAACAACTGTTAAATTACATTCGTTACATTTATTGGATTTTAGTAACTTAAATAAAAATCAGCCGCCACGGTTTTTTTTAAATTATTCACTTAGTAATATAGACAAAAGGGAACAACTTATATTATAACCTGCGAATAATCCTATGATTGGTTGCCTTAGTGTATTTTTTTTAAATCGTTACATTTACAGGTACAAGTAAAATATAATAGTTTGGAGTGAGTGCTCAGACACAGGTATACTTTTTATCTCTCACTCTCATAAACCGATAGCACAGCAATTCGGACCGACCGGATGGAGAGAAGGCTGCGGCTCAACGGCTTTCCGGAATATGCCTGTGTCGGAAGGAGCGCTCTTCTATCGAATATTGACCAACGACTTGGATCTATTACAATATTAGAACATAATATTCGAGGATCTCAGAAACTTTTCAGACTGCAACAGCATTATATTTTATAAATAAGTCAAGATTAATTGGTTTTTATAAAACGAAAAAAAATTGCAGTCACTCAAACTTTAATCTTTTTGTAAAACGTTATAAAAATTACAAGATAGTTAGTTTGAAGATTTAGTCGTCACCAAATAAGGGCAACCGAATGATGATGACTAACAATACTCCTACGCCACGTACGTTAACGTCGATTTTTTTTTTAAATCAGAAGATTTTTTTATAATCAAAATATAAAATCAAATGTAAGTGTTTAAAGAAACTGAAATGTAACAGAAAACGAGTTAGATAATAATTATTAATTAAAACAAATTTATAATTCAATATGAGACACATGACATATGATGTAGAGGTTGATTGATTGTTGGCTGGCCTGTATCAATGTAAGTCTTCATGATTTGATTTTATCAATAATAAGAGACGCGGCTTTTTTCACACTGTTCCTCTACTTTATTTAATGAGTGTACTTTAACGATTTAATGGTTTCGATAGTGTAAAATTCTCAAGTGCCATATTCTGTATTAGGCTTTTTCATACCTTTACACTTAAATTGCACTTAAATTATTCAAATTTAGCCATTTCATTATAATTTATTGTTATTAATGTCATACTCATAATACATTTATTGTAAAAATGTCCTACCCGAATTTTATATTCACGAAGTTGATCAAGATTAGCTACTAATAACAAACTAATAACAATTGCTAGATTTAATAATATATTTTTTAGTGATCACCTGATATTATTTTATTTATTTAATTAAATATACATTTTATTTTATATTGTACTGTATTAAGAACGATGTGAAAAAACTCTATTGGATTTATCCGTACATCGGTATTCGTTGTCAACACATAAGTACTCAGCATTTATACCATTCACCAAATATTCCAAATACTAATATGTATAAAATATAAATAAAATAATAGCTATATGTTTAAATACACAATTAATTCATAACTTTATACATAATATATAAGCTGTCATTCATTCAATTAAGAATATTATGAAACTCGTGTAAAAAAATGTAACATTATACAATCAATTTAGAACTAGAAGCTTTTATTATTAATAATGTATAATATTTATATATTATAATAATATGTAAGACTTCCTGCTATATGATATGATTCTTATAAGAAATAAGTAGTAAGTTGTTAGGTAATCTGTACAGCGTCCGACTTAATGTCCGTCCTCTCCTTTTCTGGAGTGTGTTTCGAGCTTAACCAGGCTCCTCAAATGCAGGTTGATGGATACACATGATGCCGATATTCATACAAATGCATGTTTTCTCACGATTTTATTCTTCAGCGCCGAGCACGAGATTAAATATTTCTATTACATATTTAACATAAATATTTAATAATATTTTCAATAAATAAATACATTAAATAGTTTAAAGCCTAATTTAACAGTAGGCATCGAATACTTTAAGTAGGTTCTAGTGATCAAAAATATTTTAGTTTTAAATTAAATTTTTATTTTTAATATATTACATTCACGCAAGAAACTGATAACTTTAATATGAAAGTTGTGTGAAGAACTAATCATTAATCAATAGCTTATAATAAAATTACGCTGTCCATACGTTTCGCTCCGCGGCCTCCTTCTGTTACATTACGTTTTAACAGAAGAGGACCACATCCTCCTAGCTAGCCCTCGCTCCCTTGGCTTGGATTTTATCCGTAGCCTCTTATTGCTCTTATCGCTAAGACTATGACATAATATGGGGTGCAATAATTATAGCTATTAAACTCGTAGGTATATCTGAAATTGGAAATAAAAAAAAAAGTCCTTCCAGACCATCCCAGGAGTTAATTCCCGTGAAACGTACGCGATAATCACTGAGTTACGCTCAGTGAAGCGGACTAGTAGGTATGACTAGAAAAGTTTAATTGCCAACCCTGGCCCGACAACATGGCCCTAGTATGTTGTATGTATTAGAAAGCGACCAGGTGTATTTTTTATGATTGAGATACAAGAGTACATAGCATAGATATTAGATTGATAATAAAATTAATAAATACGTGTTTCGAGACATTATATGATAACGATGATAGTAGACATTTACATACTATATTTGTTGTAATTAATAGAGCCCTAACAATAACTATATAGTTTTTTTTTTTGTTATTTAGCCGTTGGATATAATGAAATAATATTGTTATATTAATTTATATTACTGAATAATTAAAATTAACAAAAGACGTGAATAAAGTTAACCACTAATAAAAACTAATCTTTATCTATAAACACCATATTCTCAACGAGAAGGCCATCCCCTACAAACACAATGCGCAGCTATGTGTCCTAGGATTACGCCACTGGCCCACTAATAATTGGATCCAAAACAAAGCAATGCGATAGAATAAAGGATGAAGAGGCAGACTGACAAAATACTCCGGGAATATATATAAGTACATTAAAAACTTACAATTAGTATAACATGACACATGTTGGTTAGACTTCAAGTTTCAGAAATTATAATAATGAATCATTAATATTTAACATTGATACTTCGATTCAGCCACCCGAGTGTAAGAGCAAATCTAAATCATATAATTTTTGTTATAAACTTCGGTTTCTATATATTAATACGAGAAAAGGAAACTTTGTATCTCTTTTAATAAAATATTGAGCGCACTGAGAATTGTGAGATTTTCCATAGTTAAAGTTTATATGGAAAAATAGAGTTCAAAGAAATTCATTTATAATATGTGTTACAATGCTGCCAACAACAATACACGTTAAGTCAAATTAATACTGACAAGATAACTAGGTATCTGGCCTAGTTGAGCCTCTTTCGAACTAATGTATTGTATATTTTTATTAGCAATTATTTACGGCCGAATTGCGATAAATGGACGACCACTATATAGTAACTATATGTAATTGTACGATATATGTTTTTAAATTGAAATAGGTATTAAGAATTAAATAGTAGACTAAACTCAAAGGAACTAGGATTTAATTAGTTAGAGAAGTAAAAAAGAGAAACATTTAAATACGTTTGGTAAGAGATTATTTTAAATTTACTCGAATAGATTTATTTATACAAGAACATTAAATTTGTAGGTTGTTACTCTACTTGTCGAAATTTAAAGCCGGTGAAACTGCGAAGCGGAGCCGCTTATACACTAAAACCGTCTTCGAAACCTGCTTATTTAATATTGGTTTAGTAATTTTTTCAGTTAAGCGTAACAAAAAAAGTCTTCTCATTTATTAAAGTAATTTATTTAACAGTCACATGACATCCTGTTGGGCATTTACTATGAGGACAATTAAGTTTACAACGAGTTAAATAGCTTCGAAATTATTTTTACTTGAATGTGGCATTTTCATATTCTATAATTATATGCGACATTGCGACGTTTATTTAGCTGGATTGAAATTTTGAAAATTACTTGAGAAAATATCAATGTAAAAATATTTTCGATTCACAGTGTTTTTCTTACAATGACTGTTTGGTTAGTACAAGTTTCTCCAATAAGTTATGGTATACATAGTTAAATCCACTTTTATTCTTAACTATTATTTATTGATAAATCGTTTTTATTTGATACCATAACGTAATAGGAGTTATTAATAACTAAGGTCATTTTATATGTCACCCGAATATTGCTTACGCAGTCTTAAACGCTATGACCTGTTTTAAACCCATATAGTAACACTATAAAAAGGCTAGTCTATATAGCCAACAAAACAGAAAATATAAATTATACATTTTTTAATAACTTGATCGCATCATGACTTTGGATTTCCTTTTTAGCAAGAGATGAACATTTTATATGATTATGACTATGATTCATTTTAATACATAAATTTAAATCAAAAGTTACTTAATGATTACATCAATACGTTGTTGATCCTAAAATGTGCAATTGGCTCGACGAAACAAATAAATTGTGTAAATTGTCAAGTGATTTATAAGTTACCCAAGTTATTCGTAAAGCACGAATAAAATGCCTCAACTATGTATCGGATTACGTGTTCAAGTAATAAGTTACAGCATATATAGGCATAGGGATAATTAGACAAAATTATAAATGTATATAAGACGGTAGAAATACCACACGCACCACAATGTACCACCCTTGATACGTAGGCATAGACAAGCAAGTAAATGATATAATTATACCATGAGGCTTAAATACATACTTTTTTTTAATTTAATTACATTTAATTGACTTTTTTAATTATTATGTATACCTGGCAGTTAGTAATTACATTGCACTTACTTTCACTTCTGTTTCATTCTCAACTCATAATTATTTCTAACAATGTGAAATTCACGATCGTTCCAGACGATCGTTTTTATGTTTATAAACTTCATAGAAACGTTTCGAAAGTTTTCTACTTTTTTGCGTTAAGACTACGAATTTACAGAACTTCAATATCCTCACGTTTTAAGTAACACTTTCAGGGTGGATCTCACTAGAGCGATTCATTGAAGATATTAATTTAAATAGGCTTGAGTTTGTTGCCTTTTTGACGCCTGCAATTTGTAATTCAATAATCGATTAAAAAATCCTTTAAAAAGAACAGTAAAAACCAAAATTAAAAGTAAGAAATTAAAGAAAAAACTAAAATAGCACTACTACGAAATGAAGTCTTGAAAAGTCAAATGAAACATAATTCAATTGGTTTTTTATAGGTACATATTATTTAAAAGTTTCTCCGTTGTAAAGTTAATTGTGGTAATTTAACATTTTTATTTAATTTTATGATCATAAGTTAAAAAAAGCGACACTTATTGTTGATACAAATTAAAATACTCGCAAAGGTTCATTGGATTCGTTACGAATTCTAGAGTAATGTGCAAAGAAACAAATCCAAATGTTATAAAGATAAAAAATAGATATTCACTAAAGATGTTAAAATCAATGCCAATTATAACAGCAGATTATTATTTCGCTTATCAATTATACGACTTGGATAATACAATTTTTATATTATGTTATGCTAAGTGAATGTATAATATGTACATATTGACGTTTGATATAATTAGCAACAACCCTTGAAAGGCGGCGTAAAGACACTGCACAGAGCCGGATAGGCCGCGCAGAGTTATATTTTCAACAGTAATAGAAATGTAATAAAGCTAAGTACCGACGACATTTCTTCTTCTACGAAACATCTCTTACTTTAATACTTACTATTTAATTTAATAGATACTTGTTTGCAAATAAATAGGTCCCGTTTACAAGCTTTTATTTAACTTGCATTGTAAGTAATGTTTGTGTATCGTTCGTGTATCTTTTTAGCGCATATAAATAAAAGCTTGTTTTTAAAAAGGGTTTTTCTTTTTTTTCTTTAATTCTTTAAATTTAAATTTATTTATTTTTTTGAGTTCTAAACCTAAGCCTATTTTGTAGATGTCTTTACGAATCAATTAATTAGCCCTCAAGCATTTCAAATCCCTTTCCAAGAATTATCACGTTTTTATTTGTGGTGAACAGTCTCGCAAAAATATAAATTAATTATTATTTTTTTACAATTACCAAATTAGATAAAAAACTACACCCTCTCAGGAAAAACTAAATTTTATTTTAATACAAACAAAATCAGAAAAGTTTAATGTATATATGAAGATAAATAAAATAAATATATATGAGGCAAGAGTTGGAAAAAAAAATCATCAAAGTTAAATGCTATATTCCACACGTTATTGTTTAACTCGATATGATGAAGCCAACAAAAGTGGTATGCATACTAAAAATATTCAATTCTATTTACACAAACACTTATCGCTCCAAACGGACTTGGTTAAATAAAAAAAAAAACATTATTTGTTCGCACTATAAATTGGTCTGTGTAAACGACTGTTGACTGTCACAAATTGACAACGAAACTAGACTGCAAAGCTATTCTGTTAGAAACAATGATACTCGAAACTCGACCCGCTCGGTTAAAATCGACAGTGTTACTACGCTATTTCGATGTGTGTATCCTTTAAATATTATCCTTATCGACATTTCACGGTCCAGTTTTACTTCGAGTTTCAAGTCTGTCATTACATCATTTTCAGGTCATTACACACGTTAAAAGTGACAACAATAACTACGATAGTAACTACTAATCATTAATGTGATGAGTGGAATCACCGAGTGGAACATAATATATGAACATATCCTTGCTATGCGACGTTGCCACGCTTGACGCTCCCTTGCTTGGCCGCTAGTGACAGCGGCGTTGCCAAATCGAAGCTCTTCTACAAATATTTCGTGAGAGGTTAGATTTAAGAGCGTGGTCGAAAGGACGACAGGGTCTCTTTTTTACCTGATCTACTATTGTTGCCACGACCGTACGTTTTGAATTGGGATGGCCGGATAGTTTTAAATTACTAACTGCTTACAACAATCTTATAATTATTTTTTTCTAAACTTTGGCTTTAGCAGATTCTAAACCAAAATTTAAACTTATTACTATAAAAGGAAATAAGAAAAATTACGTGTTTAAAAAGAAAAAGTATTTTGTAAAAATTCTTGTTGTATTTAACTATGACATATTTTTTGTCTTAGTATTTTATTTACTCTGATTTCTTTCATATAGAACAAACATTCAATTATAAACAAGTTACAAATATCTACACCAATGTGAAAAGCTATGAAAATAAAACTGCTTTATTTTACAACATTTTATATAGACAATTTGATAACCACAACGGTAATTAATACGACTTTTATTCACTGTCGTTATATTTACATATCTTAATGATTTTAAGTCACAAATATTCCTAAATAATATTCTAAATACAAAAGTTTATGAGTTTGGGTTATTGTAAAATCGGTTCAGTAGCTTTATTTAGCGATTAGAAATAGAAGAACCTTTACTCTTTATAATATTAAGTTTAAAACTATTAATGACTGTATTCAGTACTAATGAAATAGTTACCTACATCATTTTAGATGTTAAATGGCCACTTCAACGCTGGTAGAACCATTTCTTCTAACCAAAATAAGGAATTTTTATATCCCAAAACAATGACATAACACCTTATGTTGTTTATTAATAATCCTGGCTTGGTTTGGTCATCTATTAACCCATTCAGTGCGCTGATTCGCTCGACTATTTCCCCGGAATCTGCCGAAGATAGCTTTCGTTTCGTTTTGCGTGTGTCATTCCCTGTTGGATCAATGGATCAGAAGTCTAATTTTTATTATGATTAAGGTCCTCGTATAGTCGGAAAAAAATATGGATAGTAATACGAAACTATTTTTAACAAGTCGCAATTATCTTGACATTTCGAATGAGAAAGTCTTAACTAATTTCCATTAGTTTAACCCAATCGTTTAACACTCCTGATATTATTACTATTTGATATAATACAAATCTAAATTAAAACTTACTTTTCTCATTAGCTCATAAGATTTTTATTTATTATTATTATTTAGCTGCTGTTATTATTACTATGTTAAATAAAACAGAACGTAGACTATTGTTCTTAATAAAATATATAATTTCACATCTTATATCAGAATAATTAAGAATGAAATAAGGATTATGATTGAAACACATGTTTGTTTATAAATAAAAAGCTAAGCTGTTAAATCCAGTAGGTATACAAAAGGATGTATGTGAACTAATTTCGATATATCGTGCTTTGAAAAATCTTGACGTCATATTTTGATGTGTTACCACAATTGTCTAATGATAATTCATTTAGCGTTAATCAAATTTAAATATATACATGCATTCTGTAAATGTATTTTTAAAAGATTACATACTAATAATTAATTCAGAATATTTATGAGCAGTTTGTTTTTAAGAAAATAATAATACGTCAAATGTAGCGAAATGTTTCACGTCCTGATTAATATAAGTCATAAAGCTCTTTTTCTCACATTAATGAACGTCATTATCAACCTAAGAAACATATTTCGTTTTGTGTAGTGTAGGTTTGTACAAACTTATCAAAATGTTTAGGAGTCAATTAGTAGGTACTATGAAATCAGAAAACATCCAAACAGTTTCCTTTGCTAATCTAAAATGATAAAATTAAGATTGTTTGTATACAATTAAAGTTTAGTTGTGTTGTTTATAGACCGTCGTCTTCATTCTATTTAATATTTGTGCTAACGAATGTAAAGGAATAAATTGTTTAAAATAAACATGCTCTGTTTATATCTGTTTTTGATTTTCTTTTCCAAAGTATAATTTTCTTTGACTTTCAATTCGTATAACAATTCAAAATATGTTACCTACCTATGTTAGAACTTGAATTAAAATTATTGCTAAATTTTTAAGTCAAAGTATAAACGTACATAACGAGAATATTACACGACGATCATCATATTTTTTTAGAATAAGGCAGTAAGTACACCTACTTATATTAAATTCAGCTGGTAAATTTCCCGATCATACATAATACCTAACAAAGGCTTTCTTAAAATAATTGAGTCGATACAATAGATTTCAATAGAACAGTTTTAATGTAAAAAGTTTAAAGTCAAATCCGGAATCTTATGTATTTGCCTAAATGTTAAATATTTTTTGTTGCTATACATTTTAATAAACTCAATCGTTGCGATTAAAAAAATATATATAAAATCAGAATTCCGGTGTTTTTTCATTTAAAATAAAAAGTAATTTCATACATGAGTTTTTGAAATGAAAACAATTCACAGAAATCAAATAATTTCAAAAGAGTTCTGTGAAAAGTAAAGAGATCATGCTCAGTCCACGTGGCGACATGAGAAACGTGACGTTCTATTTCTTACTATCTATATATAAAATACTTTATCTCAAGATTGCAATAGTTAGTAAGTTATTTAAAATGGATAGCAATTTATATATTTTAATAAAACTTACGTGAAAATTCAAAATAATATCAATTATAACATATTTAACATAGTACATTTAGTTTCCTGTATGAATAACAGTAAATAAGTATAATATGTAGCGTTAGTCAATGATACGACCGCTGTATAGCAGTGTTACCAATCCACTTCTTAGTCACAAATAAAAAGGCATGCCGGTATCTAGTGTATTATGATAGAGTAGATTATTGAAATTCTATCCAAAACTAAGCAACGAGTATCAATGTACCTTTCGACTCCGTAACAAAAGTCTTTTGAGGAGCACTCAATTATTTTAATTATATTTTACACATGCATGTCTCTTTTTGTGCGTTACGCAAAAAGTTTTTATTCTTTGTTTTAATAATTATTATGAAAAATCTAGTGATAAAATACAGTAAATGATAAATATTTTTTAGCTTATCTTTTTCGACATAAATACCCCACGTCGACGTTGCGGGAATTCGTTAGAAAGTAACTACATACAATATAAATTTAAGGCAATTGAATTTCCTGGACTGTAGACTGTAACTACATCGGCACACCCACCCGTCAATCGGAGCAGCAATAGGTACATATTATAAAGTATTGATGTTTGGCGGTGGCATAACTGATGAGTGGGTAGTACTGATCCAGACGATATACGCAACTGGCGTGTAATTCATTTGTCTTAATAAGTAAATATATCGTAATAAAAAGTACGATAATTATTAATACCTGTATTGCTATTCTGTGGCCCAATATAGAAGTGACTTCGTTTCTCACTCGTAATACTCGTGAACTATTTTAAAGTATATTTATAATTATTATCATCGATGTCACTTATTGCTTTCTATCATTTTTACACCGTGTTCCGAGTTTCGTGTTTGTTTTTCTTACCATTGGGTCACCATTCGACTTTTATTGACATAACATGGAATTTGTTTTTTTTTTTTACATTTGATATTTCGTCTCATCTTGCTCGCCTTACCTAAGTATAAAATCTCGAGGTGAGCCAAAAATAACAAATTAAAAATTATATAAAATATGTACATTGAAATACTTTCATAAAGCATTACTTTAAAAGTACATTTAAAAAAAAAAAATTAAATAATAAAGAAACTATGCACTTTCTCATCTTTTAAGTTTTTCAAATGACAATACGTACACAACTGCTGACTCGATTGGTTACAAGATGAAACTTTATTAGTCATACTTACATAAAATGAAAAAGTAAAGTAGTAGTGTTGCTTTTACTAGAGAGAATAACAAACTTTTATTTTTATTAAATAGTTCTATAAGATGTACAATAATGACAAAGCGCTATCACAGAATACAAAATAAGTGTAAGCTACACATGAACTCATTCCCGCATCCTACTTTTAAATTTTCTTGTAAAAAGGCGTACAAATAATATGATTATGATGACAGTATAACTCTGTATGTGAGAAATTCTTTGTTTGAGTGTGATCAGCGTCGAGGTATCTTTAGAAACGAAAAAATTCGATATATCGATCCTGCTCTGTCGTATATAACTATGCAGATAACATTTTTTTTAAGAATCATCTGCTTTTAGAAGTAGTCGCTATTTTATAGAGCAACTTCATGGATACACTTCGGTTTACTAAAAATCACGTCAGTCCCATACTGAAATTGCTCAATGACACCAATCAATATCAATTGAAGACTAAGGATTCGTTAGGACTTTTTAAAATATGTTAAAAAAACAATGAAAATTGGTAAATGTAAAAAATTCAATAGAATTTTGGTGACTACTAATTGTCACAAAGATTGCACACTTTGGACTTCTTACATTCTACTTTAATTCATTTTCTTTGGCAATCATTTCTTATTTCGTACAAATATATGAAGTACACGCTTGTCACATTAAAAGTAAAAAAAATAAAGTGGAAATTGCGAAGCGCAGCTACTTGTGTGATAAAATATTATATAGGGCAACATCTTCTGGTATAAGTTTCATGTATATGAGGAAGTCGTTTTTTCCAGTTAGGCACAGTGAAAACATAATTATAATTATTCGAGACTAAAGTTTTGTCTAAAAAATTAAAGGTAGTAAAGCGTAACATTTGGACTGTCAGCAATCGTTTACAAAAGTTTGTGCCTTAAGTTGTAAACGAATTTGATGCAACGGTATTTAATTATTTGTTTAGATGGATGATTAGGATAACAGCTGCCAACACAGGAATCGACAACTACTTCAGTGAAGACGAAGCATATTATGTCACACTTAAAATTAAGTAAAAAATATATATAATCAATGTAAATCTGTGTAACTTGGTCAATGTCCAAAATCGTTTCAGACCAAAGTTTCGAAGTTGTACAAATTCAGTCAGTTTCACGTCATTTTATGAACATAAATCACCTTTTACGTAGGTAATAACGTCGGGGGCGCGACAGGGAGCGGCGCGCAGGGTGTCGTAGCGCACTCTGCAAGGGGTTCCCGCCACCCTTCGATCGATTCAGCCGCGTCCCTACTGCCCCAGCGAACCGCAGATCGTGATCACGAGATGATTTTGTAGATGCTACGTTTAAATTACAACAGTGTGTAATGCGTTAGCTTTGGAAATAGGAGAAAAAAAACAGATAAAAAGAAAAACTTCTTCTGTACAAATTCCATTTTGTATTACAATTTTATGTTTTAAAATAAATTAAATTTATTAATATAATTTAAATACGAATATACAGTTGCATCCTGATCCCTTTTGATCTAAAACAGTAATAAAGTTATTAAAGTAGGCCCTTGATACAAGCATTTTGGATCGTCATTTTATAGAATAAGTAGAGTAACCAAGTTAAAATGTAAAAATATAATTGTTCTAAACTGTTCAGCTTTTTATTGTTTATATGTGTGTTTTATTTAATTATGTAAAACTGTAATTTAAAAAGTCTATTATTAAGTTTTTTTGCTTGAAAATATTGATCGTGATTACCATTTCATCGATTTTGCCGAGATGGCCCAGTGGTTAGAACGCTTGCATCTTAACCGATGATTGAGTGTTCAAACTCAGGCTAGCACCACTGAATTTTCATGTGCTTAATTTGTGTTTATAAGCAATTGAGGAACCTGCATGTGTCTAATTGGAGCAGCGTGGTGAATCCACCAACCCGCATTGGAGCAGCATGGTGGAATATGCTCCATACCTTCTCCTCAAAGGGAGAGGAGGCCTTAGCCCAGAAGTGGGAAATTGACGGGCTGTTAATGGGTAATGTGTGATTACGATTTTAATAATTTAATAATAGTTTTATTAAAGGGCTACTAATTCTATACAAAGCTATAATTCTTGTACACTTATACCTATATGTGGTATCTAAATATACCCTTAATTTATATACACTTACATATAACAGAAATTTGAAAATATAATGCAGTTGCGCAGATGAAATTTAAAAGTACTTATAATATTAAATATAAATCATCCTGTCACTAGGCACCTACTGCTGAGTCTAAATTGTAGTGTAAACTATATACAAAATATCCTTAAAATCCATTCCTAGCAGACAGGCAGACTTACTTGCACTTCATAATTATTGGTATGTTTTTAATTTTGACTTTTAGTAGTTCTTCGATTAAGTATTCGCTATTGTGCTGTGTACGTTTGTATCACATAATGACTAAAGGGCTTGGATCTTAATTTTTATTCGAGTTTTTCATTATAGGAAAAAATGATAATTTTTATTTGACGCAAGAATTCGATCATATTTTTCCATGAGCTACGCACAAATGTTTCAATTATGTATTTATTTATATATCATTAATTATTCCATATTTATGGAGATAACATAAAAAGCCTTCGCTTAAATAACTAAATTATTATTAGTTAACGAAAACAGCTGTTGTAAAGTTCATCGGCCGATGGGCCCACACCCACGCCTTAGAGCGAGAAAGATGATATTAGCTTTTACGTGTGTAAGAGGGATATAACAAGAATAATGGATGAAGGAAGAAACAGAAAAAATACCTCCGTTTGGTGTAGAATAATAATGAAAAGGAACTACTGATCGCATCTTGTGTTACTTCTAATTCTATGCAGCGCACATATATTTTTTGTTATTACTTAGTTTTTTTGTAATTAATTGTAATAGTCAACAAAATATTCAAGATTGCACAAATAAATTTCAATAAAATTTATAAACGACTTATAATTATAAATAAACATTGATTTTCAAGATTAAATGCAAACAGGTCTCGAAAGCTCTTGATTATGTAATAAAAAGCAGAAAAGTATACTAAATAATAAAGTTATTAACTAAGTGTGGTCAAGTTTAAGAAGGTAGAGTTTTATGTGGAAGCCCCTCATCGATCGAATTTTTACTTTTATAGTAACAATAGCATTGATTGAACGTCAATACGAATGATTTTTTAATTGCTATTAATTTATTTATTAGTGGGTCTCCGCGAAACTTCGCGTTGATTCAAAATATTTTGATTTTATATAGTAAACTGCGAGTCACGCATCTAAATTTGGCGGCAAAATTATCAAACAGTTTTTTATGTCAAATAATTACTTTAATTTGTTTATGTTTTTCATTTTATTTTCTTATACAGCTGTAATGCTCTCTAATCGGCCATTACCTTTTTTCCACTCTCTAAAATTTATTATTTGTTCAATTGTAACAATATAGTAAATTACAATCAAGAATCCTCTTTAATGTTCTGCACATATACAGGTGTAGCCCTTCAAAATGAGACCATAACCAATTTTTTATATGCAGCTATTTTCCCATAATCACTGAGACAAAAAACGGCATACGCTATTAATATATAAGATTATTTCAAAAATTATATTGGTATCAACAGGTCTAACTAACATCCTCCATAACATATAATGTTCTTTAGAGCTCGGAATATTTCGTATAGGTAAATGATTATTCTATGATATTTATAGTATCTTCGTAGTTATTAAATCTTTGTTAAAAACTCCAATTATCTATTTGTAACAAGCAATAGGGCACAATGTTTTCAAGTGACGCTAAAGTAGAATTTTATTTAACATAATATTTTGTAAGATTATTACGTTAAGATAAAAAAGATATATTTGTATACCTCATAAATACCTGAAATGTGTACATAAATCAACGATTACCTGTATGAAGATTAATTTGATAGTCGCTGCTCGAAGGAAAATAATAGAGTCATCTCCACGTCGACAGAAATTAAATTAATTTGTTATTTACAAGTTTGAAGCTCAGAACAGGTCTTTTGATGTTAGTCATTATCCTAGTAGGCATTCTTCGAAGAAGTAAATATAAAATTCCCATTTTATACATGCTGTTAACTTACACGAGGTTAAAATAAGGGTTCTACAATAAGCATTCGCTATTCCATTCATCTAAAAAAACTCTAATTTAATTTATATGGAACTTTGACATTATGATAGATTTAAACTACAGAGCGAATATAGACTTATATGTATATATTTTTTTATATATTTTTTTAATGTAGTTTATTATGTCAACTTAGACCAAGAAGAAATTGTTGTACCCAAGCTTTTTTAAAGTGAACACTGCCAAAGCTTGAACAAATATAACTTAAATGTGTTTGTGACATTCGTAGATCTCCAAAATGTTCACAGAGAAATCCGCAACAGCAGACTGTATCTACTTTTAAAAGATTAGTCATGACTATTTTTATCGCTATAAAATATTTGATTTCAGTTATATTTATTTGTTCCACAGTAGATTGAGGAAACCTTATTAAAGTAAACAACATTTTGAGTATTTTCTGTAAAAAAATTGCCATTTACATTTTCAAATTTGACCCTGTAGTAAAATATATTACAAGATATTTTAAATTAGAGGTTAGGGGTTAGCTAATATTAATATTCTATATGAATATACACTTTACAAACAGATGAATTGTTCGGCTAGTTACTGACTTTATAATAATATAATACAAGAAACAATTACGTATTATATATTATTGTAAAAAGGTTTAAATTACTTTAGGATGAAAACAAGTCAAGTCTTAATAAATATATTGGAAGCGTTACACTTGCATATTGGGGGTAAAAATCTAACAGCGGGTCTGAAATAAATACCTCAGACCTGAACGAACGAATATTTTTATAGGTATCTCAATTATAAAAAGCTTTGGAATACTATATATTTAGAATTACACATTCTATCTATAAGACTTTTGTTTACTCTAGTCTTATTTTACTATTCTACAGTGTGGTTTTTGTTCTACGAATGTCTTTGAGTGAGTTTAGTGTGATCAAATATTGATCGAGTGTGATTACCGAGATGATACCGAGACGCACACTTATATAATTTTAGATACATTTTAAGCAGCACTGGTTAATAGCTAGCTAATGATTACTACAATACCAATATAAAATAATAATACTATACCATATCATCACTGTGACATCTTTTAATTATTTTCAATTTAAAGCCGACCTTTTGTGAACGAACGTCATCTTCGCAGTCATTAATTCAATAAGTCAACTCAAGTAGCTATATATCATTGTTTTATCATTTCAATGTCGGTATTGTGAGGTTGTAAAGTACATGTACAAACAAAAAACTTCTGTGATCGTGATTTCAATGCAACGCGATCGTATGAAGATAGGACCAAAGTCGTCACGATATAGCATTTTGTTAGATTTTAATAAAATTGCATATTTTGTTTTCTCGATAAATACAAATTATTTTTATCTTTTGGTTTTGTTTTATTTTGACTGTATAATTTAATTTATTATTTTAGATAACTCAAAATCGTATAAACTTTGAAGTCGATGAGGTTACATACTGTTGCCAAATCAACTGTAACCAATGCTTATATCGCAGTTATATTTTGTTATATTAATAATATATAGTATACGATTGAATTTTATTTTATCCAAAATCGATATTTCAATAAATATAATACCTCATTGGTCTAGTGGCCAGCTTTTAAGGCCGCAGAGCCAATAAAAAGTTATAAGTTTTCAGACAAGATATTCTCAGTGTTAGCCCGAAGTATGAAAATTGGCATTGTTAAACTCCTATACCTCTGTAAGAATGTAAACTGTTGATTCTGTGCCTGATAGTTTTCGACTTTCTTCCCTTTCAGGTACATAATACCTGCTTTTAAAGAAAGACATTGAAAGAAAATGAAAAATACTTACTTATAAATTTTGGCGTCCTTTATAGAATAGAAATTTATTGTAGATTTTATTTACTTACTTACCTACATATATAAAATCTGATACTGATTTCATATAATACTTAACCTTGTAATGATTGTGTTTCAATTACTATAAGATTATGAGATAAGACCTAAGGTTATTTTATATCCTTAGAGTTTATACCCACACTCAAGTTTTAAAAACACGAAATCTGATGAAGTATTTTGTCTTTAGCTTAGGTTAAAATAACTGTTGATTTTGGCAACCACAATTATCAAATTGTGGATGCCAACTTTCGACAGCTGCTCTAGACTGGATCGCACTAATGCTTCTAATAACAGACCTATAATTGAGCCTGCCTGAGAGTTCTAAAGGTATTTGTAACAAGCGTTAGTATGACATTGTAATGATATGATGAATAAACCGGCTTATAGCTGACAACCTATTTATAATAAAAGCTTACTATCAAATAAAAAGTGAACAATTGTGGATTAAGTATCCCGATTATCTTTAATAACATTCTTCTAATCGTTATAATGTTGATCGATAATTTAAAATTCGTTTTGAATCATATAAGTAGCTGACTAAAACGTCAATCCCATACCTGAGAGTCACCCTCGATGAAAGCAAAGACTAAAGAGGTGCAATATATTTATTTTATCGGTTTTGTTTATACAGTGTAGGCAATAAATTACTCCAATATTTTCAGTATTTAAAATTTTAGGCAGATCAGCCTGAGTTCATGCTTCCGAACGTAAATTAAAAACAAAATCGAAGATTTGTACATTAACCTACCTTAAACAACTACTTAATACTTACATTATAAAAACACTCACCATAAATGATAACAATAAAACCCTCTTCTTAATTGCGGTTGCGAATAGATTACTATAGTAAAGTCACATTCATCACGTATTCATTATAATACTCTTCAATTAGAGTTTTTTTTTATACAATACCTGTTAGACATGTTGTTATTAATAGGTATTCGAATATTTAAATTATTGATATCTCAATAATTTGAAATAAGTACTTATTTGCCTTGGATAAATCCTATTCGATATTTGGTATTTACATCAATACCATCGAGATCGCTGTTGATTTTGCAAGGATTAAGAATTTAAGATCCAGTTCTCAAAATATCCAGACATTGAGAAATTACGAATTAGCGTGTTCGATCGATCGTGTTCACGCATGACAGAGTCTGGCGTAGTTTTTTTAAGGTAATTAGGTAGCTAGCGAACAAAATTTCTATATAGTTAGCCCATGGGGCATACATATAGGTACCATTAGATATATAATGACCGCGTCTGTCACCATGGTAACGTGCCTTTATCACTTGATACGTAGCACTCTTGTTACCATCAAGAACATTCAGACTTAATTTTAAAATCGAAGAAAATCACACACAGGCTTTCTCTGACCTTTGTAATTTTGTAGTGTAATCATGCAAAAAAATAAGTAGCAGCTTAGTTGAAGCACACAAAGATTAGACCCTCATACATTGATTGATTGAATAAAGATAAATTAAAATAGAGAAACTGGCGGGTCAAAGAGTTGAGGAACGAATCTACAAAAATCAATTAATATAATTATCAAAAGTTTATATAAAATCGGTTGAACAGTGAAATATGATCTTTGCTATATACATTTTTTTGTTTTTAATTTTAGCCTGTAATTTTTTATCAGAAATGTTGCCACTTTTTCCATATTAGGTAAGTCCTTAATGTATCAAATGACAAACGAATACTATAAAATTTATAGTAATTTATAGCATAAATCATAAGCAAATTATTTAGTACCTACCTACTTACGGCTTTTTTCTACACTTTCAAAACGGACGTTGGTGTAGCCATACCTCTTGGCTTTTCTTTTTTATACGATGATTTTCAACATCAACTTCAATGACAGACAAATGGTTTAGTAACTGTAAAATAAATGGAAGATTTTGAATACAAGTGTGTTAGAACTAAGTTTTTATCTCATATTATTATGAACGCAGTTTTTTTGTATCTCTAATATTTAGGTAGATCATTTTAGGTAGATACTCATTGTCAATATTTATACACCGAATACATCTAATGTTCGAAACTACTGAAATCATTAGATAATTTCATCTACCTAAGATGTATTAATGAACACCCATATAAACTCAATATAATATAAGCGCCTTTGTACTATAATTCCAGTAAACAAAAGTTAAATTGAAAGTTAAGCCATAGTCATTTTTTTATAGAAATATCTATATAAATTGTGGCGTCTTCAAAAAACACCAAAAACAATACACAAGAGGAGCAGAACAAAATATTTTACTTTTTTCAATAAATTGCAAAAAACTCACATTCAAAAAAAGCTTGAATAAGAAATGTATAGCATACAATTTCACACAAAAATGGTGTCTCAACTTATTTGGCTACTCTCGAAACATATTAGGTACCACAAGTTAGGGGTAGGTTACTTTAAAGGGGTAAATTATTTTATTATTGTTTATCGACCCTTTTCTTTTTCATTGCCTGTTTTTTTTTTGTGGCTCATATCGACTTATATAAAAAAATCATACACAAATTTTTTTAGTTGAACACCAACAAACTTAGTAGGCAAAGATATCTTACTTTTTGTGTAAAAGTTTATTTAGCACGCCGTAGATGGCGTTACTTGCATGTTGAATTCATTCACAAAGACGACTACAGATGGCAGTCCAGAAGCATATTTTTTTTCGTTGTAACAGATAATTATGCTTCATATTTTGAGGTGAGAATTGATTTTAGGAAAACATGCTAATTAACTAGACTAGACACTTGACGTTCAATTAAATCGTTAGGTATATTAAATACAATAAAATAATATGATATATGACTTGATAAATATATTAAATGACATATTAAAAAACGTATAAGTATGTAGATTCAATTGTCTTTTGAATTTCATAACTTGAACCAGTTCTACAGAAAGGTATTAAAAAAATATGCCATTATATTACCTGACATTTTTATTTGTAAGTAACAAATAAAAATGGCAGGTAATGCGGCGATATATACATACGTAGGTATTTCCTCAATACGATTGATTAAAATGTTTTTTTAATTGTAGGTAGGTACTTAACAAGTTAAAACTAACTTACCATATTGTAAATAAACTTAATTTTTTTTTCCAAAATTATTATATAAGTAGGTTCATTGTCAAGTTAAACATTCATTTATAAAAATATACTTATGGAATAAATATTCAGGTATAGGAATAGTTTCTGTTACTGCTACAGTGATATTTTGCATAGATGCAACACTTTAAATGTATAATTGTCTAAAATCCTTCATATATTAAGCAAAAATATACCTAACTACGATATGTCCCATAACTATAGCAAATACGCAACACGCGAATATTTATACCTATATATTGATGAAATATAGGTAGAGTCGCTTCTACCCCGGTGGAGTTAAATAGGGATTATAAGGGTGAAGTAAAGAAGCCATTTTTGAACGATACAATGAAACCATATAGATACGAACATATTCAAGGGAAAAGTCAGTTTAGATTGTAAATTTAATTTGTAAATTTAGGATCAATGTAAGTACCTGCTACAAGTATTTAAGTAAATTAAAAAGTATTTGTTACAATAAGTATAAAACCATGTTTTTACCTGCGTAAGTTTATATAATAATAGTAAATCACAATACAAAACAAGTAAAAAGCGTTATGAATTGTCCTTCTCATCTACTACAAAAAATCAGAGCGAGAAAGCAGTAGTAGTAATAATAATAATGCAGAAACGCTAATTTCGTTCCTCGCGCCCTTTCGAACCGTTCATGGCAACCGGTTTTGTTTGTGGAACGGTCGTAAAATGAATCGACCAATGAAAGGCCAGCATTTCGAGCGGGCGTACCATTGGAGATGCATGATAGAGAGCGTTGCGATGCGGAGGGGTGAGGGGAATGGGTGCGGTGTGACGGTGGTAACGCGCTCTACACGGATTCTCTACAGTCTTATTTCGCCATTCGGAAAGAAGGTTGTTATTACAATGAGACGGGAACCGGACTATCGATAAAGTGTGTTTGTATGTCGTTTTCGTCGATATTAAGTGTTGTGTTCACTTTCACCTGTGCGAATGTCTCAATCCTTACCTTTTTGTTTGTTATTTCTTTTAATTACTGCCGCATGGGTCGGCGCTTACGTTTAAGTTAACCCTTTATTTTGAAACGATGGAACGTTGTTCTTATGGTTTTTACACCAAAAGGTATTTTATGTTATTTTTTACTTTACAATTGCGAATCAGTGTGGTTGAGTGCATCGCGTGTGGCTAGATGGTGGGTTAGGAAATGTATTCGTCATTATTATGAATCGCGTTTATTTAATTATACCAACGTTACGTACCTTAGCATAATTAAATAAAGGAAGGTTATTTACAATATAACAAAAAAAGCATCAATTAAAACATGTTCATAATCATTTGTATAATATCCATTTGGGATATATATATTAATCGAAATATATTCAATAGAAATTTCATACCATTGTAATAAAAAACCGTTCCAAGAGCTTTTGAGTATTCAGTGAGGGGAGTAAGCTCTTATTATTATTATTGCAACGCTTCGGGGAAAAGCCGACAATACACGGCCCTCGGAGCCGAGGGTCGACTGGTGAGGGGAGAGGGGGTAACGTCTGTCTGCACACATGCAGAACCGGTTCGCTCTCCAGCTCCCCTAGTGCGTTGCATAAATCTCTCTCTTTCGCCACACGCGTTTGCATAATGCCCTCTCACTCGCACATTTTCATTATTTTTTGCTTCCCCTTGTGAAATAATGCCAGACGGACCGTTTTTATTTAGGTATCTGTCCCTAAATAGGTGCATAGCTCTATATTTATAAAGGAGATGGTAAGTATAGTATGGAAAAAAACATGTGGCATGGATCTGTAACTAATTATAGCCATGTACGAAAGTAAACTAATCTTTTAATTTAAGAAATGATTTAACCAAAATTATGCATGCAGATATATAATTATTAGAGTACTATAATCAGAAAATATGATTACGAATTTGATATTTAGTAACTAAACACCGACATTTTTTGATATCTAAGTTTTATTTTATTATTTCTAACCTATCAATATTTCGTTCTTAATGAAATACAATAACTGTTAAAATCTTTAAGCTTCTATTTTTTTATTAATTAGTAAAACTAATAAAGTAAAGATGTATTCTATGGTCAAGGTTTTACAATCCAAAGATAAGATGTTTTGAATACCTGTGGTTTTAATATTGCCAATTGTCAACTTGTCATTGACGTTTGACAATAGTCCATTTTATACTTTCGTTTTTATTATTGTAGATCTTTCGTAAATTGATCAACGTGATATTTTTACATTTTATTACGATTTCACAATCAAAACTTTGGTTAAAATTAAACATGAGACTGTAAATATATTAGTACATATCTTGTTTCCTTACATACAAGAGTGCTTCCTTCTGTCGGACGTGATAGTTACAATATAAATTTAACTAGATGATATTTTGTAAGAGTTTAAATATTACCAGTAGAATAGACACTAGTTTTGATTTATACTGTATATATCCTGAGTAATGGCTGATTTACGCAGGTACATTACCGACAAGTGGTTATGAAATGACTGAAGTTAGTTAAAATTACTGGATATGCATCTTTTTCTTGTATATTTCCTCACTTCACATGCAATTTTTATTACTTTTAGGTCAGAAATACTAGATAACATACAAAAAAAGAAGGACCAAGAAAAAGACCAGCCTCAAAGCCCTAATTTCCAACAACAATTGGCAAAGCCAGTCGATAAACAACAGATACATAATTCAGACATACAAAGTGCGAATGTGTCAGTGACGCAGCATGTCCCAACACAGCTACTTTCGCCGACACATGGCTCGGGGTCTCCAGTCCAGTCAAAAGATGATGCTAAGGACAAGACTATAAAAGTTGCTAATTCTACGACAATAACATTAATTGAGAACAACGTCAACGGAGAAAAAGATAAGGACAATAACTATCCTAAAAATTATTTTACATTGGAGCCTAAAAATGAAAAGAAAGATGATTGCAACAAAAACAGTATCACAATAACTAGGACAATACCAAAGCAGTCACCGGGAGGTGGTCAAGTTGATAAATCTAAGAGTGCATCGAAAGGCACTAAAAGGCCTCTTCAATATTTGGAAACTCTTGCTGAAAAAGCTGGAATAACATTTGAAGACAAATACGAAGCTGCAAATACATTACTTGCTTTAGATAAACAGAATAATACTTTTCGCAGACCTGAGCTTAAACAGCCAAAATCAGAACCAGATAATCACTCACAAGGTGAAGAATTTAGGTACAGAAACCAAAAAGAAGAGGATGATAAGTTGCAAGTAAGGACCTAATTAAATATTTAAGCTATAACTTCCTACAATAATATATATATATTCTATAAAACATAGTATAAATTTATATTTGATAATTTAAAAAACAAGATTTACCTCTCATTAAACAGATACATCAGCAAATAATACAGCAACAACAGCAGCAGCAACAGTTACAGCATCTGCAACAGCAGCAACAACAACAACAACTACAACAGCTTCAACAGCAGCAATTACAACAATTGCAGCAGCAAGCATTGCAACGCCAGCATCAGGCTATTCAACAACACTTAAAAAATCAGCAGGACCAGCAAGAGATTGTAAGTATTTATTGCTTTTATTCATTCATATTCTTGAATCATTATTGATTTTATTACACTCTTTTCATAATAAAGTTCTGAATTGTCTTAATATTTATCACTCACTATTCTAAATGTAATTTCTTATTATGTTATAATATAATTGTAATAAGCAAATCAAGATACATATATACATATCTATAAATCTTGAGCTGCTGATTCATATAATATCAAATCCTATTTCCCATAGTCAACACTTACTACTTTATATAATCATTCACGATATTATATTGTGCTAAGTAGTAAATTCATAATATGTAATTACCAAAACATGCACACTTTACCTTTTTTTTCATTCAATTTAGTTGCAGAAACAATTTCAACAACAGCAGCAACAACAGCAACAACAACAACAGCAACAGCAGCAGCAGCAACAACAACAGCAGCAGCAGCAGCAACAACCTCAACAGCAGCAAACACAACAAGGATCACAGCAACAGCAATCACAACAGCCTAAACAAGAAATCCAACAACACTCTCAACAGCAAGAGTTACAGCAACAGAAATTTTTACAGGTTCATTAAGTTTTTATTCATTATGCCTTAGATATTTTTAAACTTAAAAAATTTAAAACTATTTATAGTTATTTATACAGCACATCTTTTATAATATATATCTTAATATTCTTATTGTAGTAATATTTAATCATGTTAAGTGTTTTGACATACATAAATATTATACAGGCTTGATACTGAAACTTGTTGGAAGTTCAATGCTGATAGGTGGCATAACCATTTGATACGGCCCATTCATTAGCAATTGTCATGATCCATGAAGTAGGTTTGTGAAACATTGATATTGCCACAAGGGATATAGATATTTAGATCCCATGGTTGTCGACACAATGGTGTAATAAATAATCGCTTATAGATGCTTATAATTTAACTACAGGTTGACTATTTAGTTAACATTTTTCTTCCTTCAATTAACACAATTAAAATGCTCAATGCTTTACTTTTCCCCCTAATAGCAAGTCGACTCTATTGGGCGCCCTTATAAATAATATTTAACAACTAACTTTTTGATTTCTTTTTAGTAAAAATTAAACTAAACTAATTAAAATTAATATTTTATTTAACAGATTTCACTGTTTTTAATAACCGTATCGATTAAACGTAACTTCAAATAACCTTACACCTATGCCTACCTGTGCCCAACACACAAAAAAAAAAAATTTAAAAAAGTATCCAAAATCATATCATAGAAAACCCTCAAGCCTGACTAGAACCAGCGAAAGAAACACAAAATGATTTTTCTTTAATTTTAGTTTTTTTTTTTATCAACAATTATAATAACAATTCAATTGTTTATGTTTCTATTCGAAAAGTTCTCGAGGCGATCGTTTCATTCCCAATGTGTATTTCATAAAAGCTTGAAAATCAAACATTACTTAATAAATTTATTAAATTTTGCAATTGCAAAAATATTATTTCTGTTATAAAAGCATTGTCCAGCCAAATACTCATTAACCCAGTGTAAAGGTAACAAAAATAATCACACCAGTAATATAAAAATTCATAAAAGACAAACATCTTTACAATATCTTTATTCCTCTTGGTATATTGGACTAGGTATCTTTATTCATCATAATTGGATCATCACACTTGATCTGTAAACCATTTTCGATCGCTGTTAATGCAGGTGGAATGTTTTTGCAACGCACCACTCGCACTCGTACCGCAATCAATTTGTTATAGAAATAGCTTCTTTAATGCAGACATCTTACTTATAAATACAAAGTCAATACATATACATATATATATATATATATATATACTTGCACGAGTGTATTATATTTTGAAAAAAATACGGGTACCTACCATTCCAATCGTATCTATTCTGCCAGAATGTTATACTCTTAATGTTATAGTATTCAAATAAGTATACGTAACATTTATGCAATGTTCCTCATACCAGAGACAAAGTGGTTCTCCTTTTATAAACAAAGATATTGTACTGATATTGCTTGAAAAAAATTACAAATTTATATCTATACAATTTACTTTTAGTATTTATGCTTTCATTACTGAGTTACGTTCTAGTTTCAATTTTAATTTTTTTTCACAGGTTGTAAACAATCAGCCGTTACATACGCAGCAGTTTAACGTACCCGGTATCGGTGAAATCAATCTCAGCTTCCTAGCGTCACCTCAAAACAACGTTAACCTTCTTTTCGACAAGAACCAGAAAACCGGCATGAGCGGTGAGATCAAGCAACAGCAAGTAAGTATAGCGAGTTGTTCAAATGACTGACTGACTGACTCTATGTATTGATAACATTATCCATAGCCTATTCCAATCGATGAGGAAATAAAGTTAAACACACCTCAGAATGATGTATTCCATGCAATTTGCTAATAGCTCAGCTATATTATACACTACTAACCAGGACTGGATCTACCATATGGCTTTTTGGGCTTCAGCTCAGGGCTCCGTGGACCAAGGGGCCCCTAGCTAAATCAAGTCAAAGTCAATAATGACTATAATGCGAAAGAATTACCTAATTTTATTAAATTAAACAGATCGTATGGTTTGCAGCCCTGCGAATCCTGCAATTAATCAAACCCATTCAATTCATTTAATTCAAGTCTACTAGTTCAGGTGGGCCTCTAAGTAGTATTAGCTCAGGGCCCCCTAAACTCTCGGTCCGGCCCTGCTACTAACAATTCTTGATTAATATTTATTTATGTATAATACAACACTTTTCCTCTTAACTACTTATATCCAGTATCATTTTACTTCCTAATACTGATAAAACTGTTTCGTCGACGTTCAAAACGCAATTTTTTCGCAAATCCATAAAGAATATCATAGATTATTCAACCAATGATATCGCGACAATTCGATATAAAATGTTGTTTATTTCGCTTTTGGTCCTCTTGTTGTTGGAACAGTATGTACATTTAAACATAACTGTCACAGATTCAATTCACGCCTTGAATTTAAATTGAAAAGACATTTATGTTGATTTTTATTTTTCGTTTTATTTTTTAGTAGTTTTTTCAATTTAAAGTACAAAAAGGATTGTTGTGTGTATGCAGATTGTTGACGGTCAATCACAAGTGGTACAACAGCAGATCAGTATGTCGCAACACGAGCCGACTCAGCAGCATCATCAAACGGTCACAGTTGTTTCCTCTATGCCGAGCAGTATGGCACAGCACCAAGTAAGTTATGAGCTTCATATATACTTTTAATTTTTAACTACGATTGTAAGTATACTTGTTTTATCATTTTATGATAAAAATCTATTGTTATTTGATGCTATTTATTTCCAATCAAACATTTGTCTTGCAGAACCCTTTGTTATCTTGGATAAATGCAGTTCCGCCTTTTACTCTGAAAAGGCAATGTGTGTAAATTAACTCCTTTTTTTGCTTTTATTGAGTTAATATTATTATTATTTACTTAATGGAATACGCATATCTTAAGCGAAGGTTTCCGGGTCAGCAACTAGTAGATTTAATAAGCTATGGCAATTGAAAAAATCACTTCGCATTCATAAATTCTTTTTATTCTATATTTAAACACTGATTTCTCTTGTTTTTGTTATAATTGATTTGACATTTAATGAAAGACTTCGTATTGTTTAACAAATCACCCTCTGAGTGAAATTTATAGGTGCTTAATATATTTTTGTTTGATATATTATCCTCTATTTAAAGACTTGAAACGCATACATAGATATCGATCGCTTACGAAGACACAAACTACCAATTAATCCAATATCGACTAAGCCGCCTCACATTCGATTTTTCAATTCTTCTTGACTTTACGCATCAGATATCCCTTATTTCAAAATGTTTGACAAAAAGAGGCCCTCTTTCTCAAACGTTTTTAATTAGAAGATCATCACGTGCTGTTTTCTGTTTGTCTACGTAGCCGCGTCACAAGCATAAAATGGTTACGCTATTGTTTGAAGTATTGACGCGTTCACAAATTTCTAACAGATGGCCGCCAGTCCGCCTGCCTTGAAAATATAAGAAAATATGAATAGTGTAATACTAGACTGTTTATTTAAAAACAACCGTTATAAATATTTTCTATTATAAAACCTAGAAGACAAATAATTTTATTATCATTCATAAATCATAAGTACAAATATCGTCGTAACAATATTTATTGAACGAAAAACAAAGATCGATACGTTTCTAGAACAATAACTATTGCAAAGTTAAGCTTGCGCAAAGTTAGACGCGCAATATTTTTCTAAATTGGAGATATGGATATGGGATATTTTCTATTCATTCTTTAATGAAGCTCACTTGTCACGTAAATAGTCTAAATGTAAAGCGAGTGAAACGTAGCTACTTATTTAATAATATTATACACTAAAACCGTATTTCAGAAGCTGAAATAAGTTTTATGTATAATTATTAAGTAGTTTTTTCAGTTAGACGTTACAAAAAAAATGTGTCCTCGTTTATCAGTATAGATAGATTGATATTTGACGCAAATGTAAATTAACGGAAACATAACAACAACAAAATCGAGCAATCCGAATTGCACTACATAATCCTAAACATTTGTTTGTCTGGCAAAATGTTCTGCCTTGTAAAGTCGCCCAACTCGACATGATAAAAAGCTTTTCTACAATCAACGATACTCAGTAAAATAAATAAATCTTATTGCATAAAAAAAAAATGCATTAATTACACAAAACATATGTATTTTCACATAAAGTTTTGTTTTACAATCACAATTGACATTTATATTTCTAAATATATTGAAAGGCACAAAATTCATAAGAATTAAAAAGACGCGACCCATTTACCAAGTTTTTTATATAAACAGTCTTTATACTGAAATTCGAACATTCTAGAGGAACTCGTCTTGTGTGTGAACATATATTACAATTTTGATATAAGTTTTTAGGTCAATAGTGTTTACCATACATAGTTACATAAGAACTCTGGTGTAATTCCACGATCAGTATGGATGTATTCTGGTTTCCTAAAGATATATTTTACCATAAGCGTTGCAAGAGTGGAGTGGAGATAACGAATTCTGACCTCGTATTAACATTTACGATGCAAAATCGCCGTAAATAGATTTGTAGTATCACTGTGGTCTCAGGTCCAGCAGCAAGCAACGAGCGGTATACAGCAGCAAGCGACTATGCCGCCTCTACAGAGCTTACCTTCCAACACGCAACATCCGCAGCAAATAAGGTACCATCCACATTTAAAATATGTATTAAATTAACATTAGTTAAATATATTTTTAAAGTATTATTTAAATTAAAATAAACGTACCTAATTGATCATCATTCGTTATAAATATTCGTATCAATAAAATTAATAATGATAAAACGTGGTAAGTATATACTTCAGTTGAGAATATTTGATTCGATAATAGAATATATTTTTATATTTATTTGTGGTGCATTTTTAGATAATTTACTCAATAGTTACGGATTTTCTCACATCATTTCGATTTATAGAGTGATAATTTGACAAAATCAACCTATCCATTCGGATATTATAACTACGAGGGTGTCTGTTACGCTTTCGCGGTAAACCACGGGAGTGTTTTAGATGCAATTTTGTGCGCGCGGCTTGAGCCCCAAGAAATGACTTCGTTTACTTTTTTTCAGTTCACCCCTGTATTTGTAAAATAGGGGGATTAATTAGGGCTTGCGTGCAAGTTGTCTTCAATCGTGATGTTGAAACAAGTGGGTATGGAGGCTTTTGAGAAAAGTTAGTATTTAAGTTGATCATGAGAGGTTCTAGAATATTCCTTTCATAATGATTCAGTGGGGGTAAAATGGGGTAGAATATAATAACGAAATACTCTAAGTATTCTTATGTTTTTAAAGAGAAATGTTTAGATTAATTTATTTATGTAACTCAAACCATGTGATTTCTTGGTAATTTGCAAACTTCTCCCAATAACTTTTCTTTTGGGAGTACCTACTAACTACATAAATGTTGACGAACGTATCGTGGCCAGGCCAAAAATACGCAAAAAGGTTTGAGAATAGATTCCTTGTATAAATATCTATAATATATATCAAAAGGGTGTGAAAGTACGTAAATATTGTTACTATTGTGTTAATTACGAAATGTGCAAGCCTGCTTTATGTGCACATGGATTCGCTGACGATTTTTTTATTTTTGTATATAATTATTTTTTTAACGAAACTTGTTTGATTTAAGTGCTGAGTGGGGCCACAGCCGGGTGCAAGTGATTCAGCAACCCCTTCAGAACAGCACTTACCTGCAGCAGTTGTATAATGCCCAGGGGCCCCTTCTGATGCCTGGAAACATTGCACTGCATCCAGGAATAAATTCGCAGCAAATACAGGTAGGCATAGCCGATTTGTTCACGATTCCTTTAATATTTCATTATTACAAATTTATACGTCAAACCTATGATTATTTAAATGAGTTTTTTTATAAGCCGATTTGTTCCATACCAGAGAATAATATTCAGACACAAGGTATACAATATTACAGTACATTGTTATAAATGTATAAATGCGACTAGAAGTTTTGCATTGCCAATAGGAATCGGCGCCAGTCTGCGTGGACTTCGTTTTAAATCCGAGATCGTTTTGAACGTTTTGTTATATTTTATTTTTCATTCAATTGCGTTTTACGAATGGGACATCTTTATTCGATATAAATAAGATTTGGAAATGTATTTCTACGACCGGAGAAGAACCGGCGAAATAAACTCGGCGTATAAAAATATATTTGTCTGAAAATACAGTCGTAATAATTTGTTCCAGGTGATCGCCGCCGGTAAGCCGTTCCAGAGTAGCCAACTCGCTCCCCACATGTTGACCACGCAGGGGAAACAAGTTCTTCAAGGTCAAGCCGGTAAGTTAAGTGAGAGTCTCGTCATGACTTTCTCTAAATAAAATACACGTTATATATTGCATTCCTGTATTCTAACCATGCTCCAATAATAGTATATAGACTTTGGATTTACCACCAAAGCTTACGTTCCATGTATCTTCCCTTATAATTTAATGAATATTGGTATTATACGATTACGATAGAGGTCCGCGTAAGCGCCCTTCCAACGTACATTATTACGCTTTAAATGTGTTTCATTAGGGCGTTCTCGTTCAATCCATTTACTTAATATTCAATATGTCTATCGTAATGTAAAATGTAGTTGATTAATTTATGATTTAATTTAATTATTGTATTTAGTGCAACAAAATTTATCCGAACGTGAACTGTAACTCTATTTAGTTTTACAGTTAATTTTACAGGTCTCACTGCATATCAGGAACAAGGTTTTAATACGTTTCCCATGACTTAACTATTTCTTTAAAGTCTCGTGATCATTTGTATGTCAATGTCTTGGTTTGTTTAGGGAATAAATTTTTCTTTATTTAAGTTTTAATTGGCCTTTCGAGTCGAGTTTGTTTCTAGCTTTTTATAGGATCGTTTGAATTAGTAATATTAGTGCAATCTGTAGGTTAGAATATGCTTTGAACAGTAGTTAATCGATTTTATGTTTAAGCTTCTCACGCATTTTAACGTTATGATATATTTTTTTTATTTATCACAATGTAATCATTTCATTAAAATAGTTAATAATTTTATATTTGACTCATTTAAGATGAAGGTCGTCTTCATTGAATACGAGTGCTAAATAATAAATAAAAAATGCACAATAAACATTGCACTCGAGCGGTAAGTGTCCTCGTTTACTGAGAGTCGTATAATTTTAATTTTAATTCAAAACTACGTAAGGCTGCCCACTATAAAATAATTTAGCTAAAAGTTGGAAATGATCTTACACCTCACTTTATACGTTCTAAAGTAACAAACATAAAAGTTTTATTTAATTTATTTACAAACTACGTAACGTACTTCAGTATGACAGATCAAATCAAACCTGTCAGATAACAGCCCCATTTAACTTGTAATACAAACTTGTAAAACTAACACACGTACAAAGTCGTAATAATTTATAAGTAAGAATTATTTATATGATCAAATCAAACGAATGGGCAAGCATTAAGTCATAGTGGATTACGAAACAATTTATTCATGAACGTGGTCTTACAAGATCTATAAATGTGATATAACTTTCAATTCCAATATATATTTTATTTTTCAAAAGAAAATATACGTAAGGTCGATCTTTAAATATATATAACGTACACTTCGTGCAAAATAAGAGAGCTTTATTATACACAAAAAAAGTAAAATGTTTACGTATGAAAAAAATTGACAAATATTCAATGCCATTATTCGATCACCAAATTAATTTGCAGTTCAACTAGTGTATGTGAAAGTGTTAGTTTGTTTGAGAGATGATGTTGTATATGTTCTTTTGATATTTGAGCGAAGTTATTAAATAATATCGTTTTTAAAACAGCACCTTTTCCCGGATATACGACGATACCAGCGATTCCGACGACTCAGAATCAGACGTTTGTATTCAGTCCCCTGGGCGTTATTAACTCTCAGCCGAGTATAATCCCTGCACACTCGCAGCCGACCGTCTCCGGTATTGGACAACAACAGAAACCTTCGGAAATGCATAAGGTAATCATTTTATTGCGTGTGCAGCCACGAAAAAAATCATACGCTTAAAAAAAATATTATTACTAAAGTATGTACCGAGTGTTTTTTAAAAAACCTTGTCGACTTTGAATCGACAAGTAGAGTTGATTTTTACACATTTAACGTGACAACACGTAAACACACGTCACGTATGTAAATGAGATGAAGATATAGCCATTGTTCATCTGTTTTCATAAACGCATTGTATATAAACCTGAAAATATGTCTAGTTTACGCTTTCCTGGTACTATTATTATAATATACTTATTTAGTAGGTAACATATTTATAACTTTAAATAGGTTATGAGCGGTGGTAAGGTGACGGCGACCAAAGTAGGCGGCGGCGCACAGACTGTTCCCGTTCAAGCTCAATGCGTGCAAGTCTCCCAGCCGGTGCTCGGACAACAGCCGCAGGCGCAGATCATCAGTCCGTTACAGGTAAACCTTCACCACCTCCTCTTTATACTAACTTTTACCCAGTGGCTTATAAAGCTCCAGTGCCGATGTTCTGGGTTCCAGACTCGGGTCATATCATAATATATATTTAGTATATATTTTAAGAAAATCTCCGACTCGTACCCTAACTTTGCAGTATAACACTCTCAAGCTTCGAAATGCTTGTTCAACTGTTGGTCCTATGTTTAAACTCTCTTCAGTTCTGGATTGTTCTACTTTAGAACTATAAGGGTGAGGGAGTTAAGAGTGACCACACTTGTGGACTATACGATCTTCTACGCAGTCGGTCTTCGAGACTATTAAATATTTATATTTATTTATATAAATATTATAACCCTTATATTTGTCTTCCCTGTAGATGATAAACACGGCAAAAAAAATAACATTTTCAGTTCTACTTTATTAAGACTGTAAACCAATTACCAATCAAATGTCAGCCGTAATTGTCTGACAATAACTCCAGCAGTCATTAACCATAATGGCTGGGGTTTCCCGGCTTTGAGTATTGCGTGATATGCTTATTTATGTGATTATAAATTGAACTATTTTATGCATAATATAAAACGGAGCCTTGGTTACTTGAAATCAGCATTATATTTAAATTATAGTAAAACAAGTTAAAATAATCTCAATTACAAATAACAATCGGACAAGATGCAGGCGTTGTCCGATTTAACGCGCTGATTGGGATTATCATAACTTGTTAGTCTAAAGTTACGCGTGGACTTTGAAATCGTTACTTGACGCCTGAATAACAGAGCTACGAATAAACGAGGCTCTGTTTTAGTGTACGATTCACGATGTGCCAATGCGAATTGAAATTAACAAGCAAGCTGCTGCATAGCGATGGTTATTGGTTTCTTGCAATGAATTGAAATTGTTTCAATTTACTGACACCCAGCTTACCTTGTATGATCTTTTATAAACATTTGTTTATTTTATATTTTATAACACACCTAACTCATATAATACATATAAAAAAAATTCTGACTTTTAGTTCAAAATTATTTAAATATGTTTTCAAACTTTTTATCATTTATGACTTATTCCGACTATTTACACTTTATTATGAGAATGATTGTTAATAATATATTTTATTAAAATATATAAAGTGTAAACGAGTCTTTGCATAAATAAATTGAACAAAAAGTATTTATTTATAAATTAAAAAACATTTAGAATCACAAAAGAAAGTTCAGTCAGTTCTGAGCTGACGTCGACAATGTGAATTTACACAAGAGTCCTTCAGTGGTGCGGACGAAACACATTTAGTGTAGTGAGGTAAGTAAAACGTTATGTTCATTAAAGTTAAGCGTCCATTACGAATGCATCCTTACAACATGCAGATAAATACACGTTCGCTGATAATAAAAACAAACCCAGTGTAATACTAAATGGAAACATCAAGCACCCCACAGTTTGTAACGGATAATTACATATCTACTTAAAGATAACTCATTTTTCACTTAAAGTTCATTGAAGCCGTGTTTTTTTATAACTTTGTACGTTCTAAATTTTTTTGCACACTTCGATGCGGAGTTGCTTGGTAGTATTTTTAAATAACACCTGTCTCTGACGTGTTCAAAATTATTAATTAATCGGAAGTCCAAAGCGGAGTGAAATTGAGGTGCAACATTCCACTATGGTCATTCATAGAGCCATACAGATCTATTATTATATAAAGAGTTTGAAATGCTACAAGTATTTCTATTCACGTGCAAAAAATATGGAAGGGATATTTCCGAAGATATCTGGTTCATGATGTCTTATGATTTAAAAGTATTTTCATAAATATAACTAACGTTAACATTATAACTTCTCCTTAACATATTTAAAAAAAATTCAACATTCGTTTGCAACATCTCAAGTTTTTCTAAGATGATATTTTTACGTCAAAAAACTAACATTTACTAATTAATTAAAAATTATAAAAGAAGCTCGAGATTTTTTCAAATAAAGCAAATTATAAATAAAGCAAAGCGAATTGAGGAGTTTATAAGTAAATTACTTTAAAATAACACACTTTATTTGGAATAGTTCCTTGCTTACCACTTTGACCTGTATATAGTAAAAAGGGATCCTTTTTACTTTAGAGATGGACGCTTAGTTTTAAGCAACCTAATTACTTATTACTATACCACAATTTAACATTAGATTGTATAATTGTTTTTATATAAAAGAAATACTAAACTCAAGCCATTGATTACAGACTGGGAGTCAAACAATGCAGTTCGCGCCATGGCAGATATCAGGCGCGCTGCCTCAAGTCTGGGCTGGGGGTCTGCAAGCGGGTACCTTGCCAGCTGGGGGTCTCCTGGCCCCTAACCCCATTTTCATAAGGGGCACCCAAACGGACTCGCAACCCTCAATGTTCATACAGCACTCCCCACAGAACAATTTACAACATACCAGTAAGTATATGCTTACACTTCTTAAAATCTCCTTTGTCTTTCTATGATAAGCGTTACTTTAGTTTTAGTCTGTGTTTATATCTGTTTAGATTTATTCTGTCTGTAATATGCGATTAAACTGTGTTGTGCTGTGTCGTGCTGCAAATGCATTGCGAATGGAAATGTATATTTTATAAACAAAAAATGTCAAATAAATTAAACTGGTATTGTAAGGATATTTATTAATTAATCATATATTATGTGAGTATTACTGTTTATTTTAATCACATCGCTTTTATGTATCTAATATTATGTAAAGTATGTATGTATATGAATCACTCGTTTTATTCGCGAATGTTTTTTAGATGCGAGCGTCACGTGCGCTACCGGCAGCTCGGCCAAACCTCGTGCGTCGTCGGACGGGCTTGCGAAGAATCCTCGGCCGCTCTCCAACATCCTGCCGTCCGGTAGCATTCGTCCTGCCTCGTCCGTCTCCACACAGACGAGCGCGAACCAGGCACAAAACCAGGTAAACATGATTTCAATATTAACTTCTTTATTTATCTTCTTCTCGACATTGCGCTGCAGTCCGACGTAGAACGTGATAAGAATGTTTTTAAGATACATCAAACGAACGGTATACATTTTAGCATTCAACCGGGTAGACAATATGACCAATACATCTGTCAATTGACATACGGACATGTCATGTTTACTAGTTCTAATTTAATCAACGATCCTGTCATTGTTGTACGATCTACCCAATCCATCCTCCTGCCCTTATCCCAATTTTATTTGGGGTCGGCGCAGCATGTCTTCTTCTCCCATACTTCTCTGTCTGACGTCATCTCACAAGTAAAATTCTTTCCAGCCATATAGTCTTTCATTCAGTCCATTCATCGTTTCTTTGATCGTCCCCTACCTCTATATGCATCTACATCCATGCTCAAGACCTTCCTCACAACATGGTCGTCTTTCCTCCGCATAACATGCCCATACAATGACAGCCGGTTTCCACGCAGCTTCTCGGCTACCGGTCCCACTTTGAAACTTCGTCTTATGTACTCTATCCTTTATCTATGCATTCGCGTAACACCACACATTCCTCTCAACATTCTCATCTCCGCTACATGCAGTTGTCTTTCGTTCATCCCTTTTGTGGCCCAACACTGATCCATATACTAACTACCCAATATTGTATAGAAATGTAAATGCGAACTAATTAATTAATTCTTTCCAAGGTCAATGACTCATCAACAAGGTCCTATGCGTAAATATTTATATTTAATTTTAGTATTTCAATGTCAATTTGTAAGTAGACTATTTAAACAAAACTATTACAGGCGAAACAGCGAGGTAAGCCGGGTGTACGGTCACCGGCGCCGACGTTGAAGCAAGATGCTGCCAATCAAACTAATAAGATGCAGCATCAGATGCAACAACCTAAACAACAGTAAATATTTAACTTAGGCTAGAATATTTATTCATTCAGCCTCGCAATTACACAGATAACATAATACTAATACTTAAAACACCCAAAGCAATATAAATGCAATATATGTACAACGGATTCAATAAAGTAATAATTTTATAGTATTTTAAGCATTTAGCACAATGTGTTCTCGACAACTTTTATTCAAACTTCTAATTTGAGATTATTTTTCTGAAACCTAATAGTTAATTAAATCTAATCAATAATATAATTCGCTTTGAATCTCACTTCACAATAAAACATGTTTTCATTGTAATCAGATTGAAAACTAACTTAAAATATATAAACAAGAATAATGTTTGCATGATAAATTATGAATCTGATAAACAAAATTATGGAAAAAAATTGTACCTTGTCTCTGATGTTTATTTCAAGCTGAAGATATAACTTTGTGACAACATTATAAAACGAGGGGTTTTTGTATAAAAATCATGAATATCTATTTAATATATTCAAATTATTGCAACTTATTAAACCATTTGTCCTCTGTTAAAAAGTTGAATAACAATGTCAGCTAATTTAATATTAAAAAATTCTTATTATCGTTTTTTAAGATTGCTCGTGATGAACTCGAGCGGTCAAATGACACAGATAACGACGGACAAGCAGCCGCTCGCCAAAAGCATCCAGCAGCAGGCGATCCTGCAGCAGCAAGCTATGCAGGTGACCTTTATATTGATGTACTTACAACAAAAACAACAATGACATATCTATAGACATACACAAATTATTAACAAATAAAGACTGACTGAAGTTCAATTATCAACAATATTAACAAGTTTCAATTATAAACAAGTATTTCTAATGTAATATTATTTTCATCTTTTCTCAAATAGCAGCAGCAGCAACAACAACAGCATCAGCAGCAACAGTTACTTCATCAACAGCATCAAACTCAGCAAATGGTTCAACATTACCAGCAACAAGGTAAGTTTCTATGCACAATTGTGGTATGGCGAAAAACTTTGTATCATTTTAATTGTGAACAGGTGTAATATACATAACTGTATTGTAGGTATGACGCTGGGTATGCAGCAGGGCACTCTACCTGTTGGTTCTGTGTCACAAGCATTGCCTATGACGGGGATGCCACAGACCATATCGATGGTACAACAAATACATCCTGTAAGTGTTACCAGAAAAAATAATAATTCAATACTCATCCCGACTATGAGACGCATTAAATACTTTTTGTATTAAAAATGAACAGAAATTTTCAATTTGTAATTATATAATTGTACAAATGTTTAATTAAGGTATACTTTTTTAAAAGATATGAAGCATGTACATTTTATCAACAGTTAAGTAGCATGGCTCAAGCGGGTACACTTGTGGGACAAATAAATACGAACCAAAATCAACAAACCGCCTCACTCGCCCAAGTACAGACATTACAACAACAGCAACAGGTAAAAATAGTATTATTATAACCTTAACATTTATTATAAAAAACAAAAACACAATTTTTAAAGTAAACTGTACTCGATTTTTCTCAAAATATGTGATACTATTTGTCGCCCGCGGTTTCGCTCACGTTTTAGAGGGTTGGTTGTCATGTGTTAGGCAAAACAAGCCTATGTCCTTCCGTGGAGTTCAAGTTTGCTTCATACCAATTTTCATCAAAATCGTTTCATTGGTTTGGCAGTAAAAGAACGACAGACAGACAGACAGACAGAGTTACTCTCAAATGTATAATATTCATATAGATAAGATGGACACTAATACCTAATTTCAAGTAAAAGAATAATCTAAAGATAACTTGTTATATAATGTTGAAATAGTAATTTATTTTTCGTTTGTCTTTCTAGACTTTAGTCGGGAACGGATTGGTACAAACTTCCGTCGGTATGGCCGTGCAGCAGCCCGTACTAAACCATGCGACACAGATGCAAGCAGTATGTATAACTCCTAACACTGTCTTTGTTAACATCTCACATTCCCTTGTCGTTCTTTGTTCCCGTTTGTTAATGCCCCTCCCGGTGCTCCTTCTACATATGGTCTTTCAAATTAACCAGTTGCGTGCATCCCAAAGAAGCTCATACATGATTTATAATATGTAACTTATGTTTATATATGTAGCTTAGTCGTCAAATATAATGGAGACCACTATAATATATATATCTGATATTCTTGTAAAATTAGTAAATCTATTTAAATATTCTTATATAAATGCTTATTATTTAGTAGTCGATAATCGAATGTTAATTTGTCATGATATTTTGAATTGCTGTCTTACTATGCTTTGGAAAGCAAATCTTCCTTAGGAAAACGTTGCCCACTTGTATAGTCAAAAATTTTATTCATGAGTGCACTTTTTAAATGATTTTAATGAAGCAATATGATTGTTGTGGCATTTATTAATAGGAAAGAATAGGTTATTGACCTTTTAACCTCTACACTACACACTTTGCGTTATTTACTATTACTATTCTAGTAAAATTAATTACTTTGACGTGAGTTTTTATTAGAGAAAAAACTATTGAAAATACGTCTTCGTGTACAATGACACTGTTCGGAAATGTTTATTAATAACTATTATTTACATACGTACTACTTAAAATTATAGAGTATTGTAAAAGTGATGTCCAAACATCGCGTTCATAGCCTGCGAGGGATTGTAAATGTACGTGGTTTATTAGTCGCCATTTTACTCCAAATTATGACCGATATCAGACACATTGCAGTATATTTTTTCAACTCAATGCATTGCTTGCTATACTAACGGAGGCTGCATTTGATGCTTTCATAATACTAGAAAAATGCGTGAATATTTTTTGTAGGTTTGTGTCGTCTTTATTTTTGTATTAACAGATGTATAATAATACAAATATAAATTATTTCGATATTAAAACATTTTATAATAGTAGATCATATATCGCTTTATTTTCTTCGAACTTTGAACACTATTTTTCATACTAAAACAATATTATGTAGGACTCGCATTTACATATCGATCAATGAGAAACAGTCTAAATCCTTACATTCCGCATTCATGAGTAGTTTCTGGTGTTATAATATACATCGGCCGCTGAACTTGTACTTATTGAGTAAATAATTATTGGCCAGGCTAGTGAAAACCCAACAATAACAGCAATGGGTAACCCTAAATAAAATGGTATTCATGATGGTAATTGGCATTACGATGCGATGCGATTGGCAGCCCGCGCTGGCGCTCGAACAAGCCTATCTGCTGCATCCATCGCTCGTGCAGGACACGCCGTTAATGCACCACGAGGTAGCCACATAGTGCTTACGTCAAATACCATACTTGACAAATACGTGTCGCATGCACTTATTGTGTTGACGTTACTTTTATGTGTTTCCTGAACGAATTGTTTTGTTAAGATTTTATTGACGTTTCTTATTTCGTTGACATGCTTTTTATTTTCCTTTGCATACTTTCGATCAAAATATAATTTCTTTAAAGCGCTAAACACTTAACGATCTTATCGATTGGATTTGATGTTGAAGTAAATTTTAATATATTAAGTTATTACTTTAATTATATTCTCCAAAAAAGTATAGTTTAGTTGCCTTGCATCGGATGCCTTTAAAGATAATATATATTTTATCTAAATACTTGATTAAGTATGGCTTTTAGGCGTTTCAATATTATTCACATGTTAAAATTATTTTCTACATTCTAAATTTATATGGAACCCAAAAATGATTAAATTTAATAACTCTCAATTTCTAAATTTCAGTTAATTAAACGTTTGTTAAACAAAATTAAAAACAGTTTATATAGATTTATTTAGTGTTATTACGTTATTTACAATCAAAAATATTTACATGGCGAAGTACTGATTGCAGCTGCTTATTTATATATGATATTATTTATTCTTACCAATTAAAACATTATCTATTAGCAGGCACAATAGTAGATATTGCCGGCTTTGTTTTTATTGTAACAACAATAATAGTTGTACTCGCGTTTAATAATTAAAACTCTTACATCTCAAAAATGTCTGATGAATATTTTTTAATTAAGAATTTTCCGAATATCAACGGCTATTCGATTTTAATTTAAAAATAACTGTAAAATGTTTTAAAATGACATTTGAAATCAATTATTATTGTAGTGACAGAATAAATTTGATAGAAAAAAAAAATTAATTTATTTATTTTGCTTGAGAACTATTAGTGCCTGAAATTTCTCCTATATGTTGTGGTTTGTTTCAAAACTTTCTTTTAAGTACAGTTGTTTCTGATCGTATCTCTTGTATATATAAATAGACAAAGTACTTGTATATGTTAAAGTATTTTTTTTATAAAATAATTATAGAAACGAAAACATATTAATAAAATTATTACTTTTACTATTAATAAACATTGAAATGAAACTGACTAATCGGAATTACATCTCGACTAGGGTACCATGGGACTTATTACCACACCGGTGCAAGGATCAGTGTTACCGCTGCAACCTCAGGCCACGCTTGTCACACACGTTAAGAACGAGGATGAGAAGAATCAACAGATGACACAGGTGAGATCCGATTCCGCAGCCGTTTGTCACCGAGCCATGTGTACGAAATTTGATTGTCTAACAATCTTAATCGAGCTACTGAAACCGATGCCAATTAAAATTTTTATATTATACTTACAAATATAAGGTTTTGGACACATCAATCGCGAAAACACTAAAATCTCTTAATAACGAGATTTACAGACGCCAATGATGTTGAAAAATAAACAGCGCGACTGCCTTGCTAAAATCGATGTAAACAGTTAAAAAAAATGACAGTGGCACTTGGGATACTGTAAGATTTCTATCGAGAAAAGAATTGAAAAGCTACGCTTAAAAAACATAAATTCATGATGACAATATCCTTTAACATATATGCCATTTAAAGGACAATTTCGACATGAGTTTCATTATCGATTTTAATTACAAATGAAATATACATACGTATCTCTTTTATTTTGTTATAGTGATTGAGGTGTGCCTTGTGTGATTGGTGTGTGTGAGGATATGAGTTTTCTAAATGTTTATTTGTATCACATTGACATCTGTTTAAGTGTTATTAATGTTGTTAGACGGCAGTAGTGCAGCAACTCTCACAACCAGACCAGAACCAGACTGTCGAGGGATCACTAACAGAATCAGCCACGGCCGCCACACCGAGCACGTCCGCGACCAATATAACAGCGGATGCTGCCGTCTCCACTACCACGTCTACCGGTAACTACATTGTCTTGATCTCCACCATGAACTCACCGATAGTGTCTGACACCCATTGCAACGTTAAGGAGTTTTGTAGAATGTAGATCATTTTGGCTTATCAAAGAATAATGTCATTCT